>NW_015506730.1:258209-273808 GCF_001515645.1 Sinocyclocheilus grahami
ACATAATATTCAGTACCTGTACATACAAAAACTGTCTATTGTAATATACCTGCACATACATATTTTTATTCCTTATTTACTTGTTCTATTTTTTATTTTCTGTTTTTTGTTCTGTCACTGTCATTCTGTTACACTGTGGAAGCTTCTGTCACGAAAACAAATTCCTCGCATGTGTAAACATACCTGGCAATAAAGCTCATTCTGATTCTGAAAAGCTCTGTTGTTGTTGCACTGTACACATACTATAAAATTCAGACTTTTTTTTTCCATATGTGCTTATATGGGCTCCTTATATAATTTGGTTATTTGGTGTCCTTCTGGAGTTTCTAAGAGTCCTTTTTTAATGTGCTCGTGCAAAAAGCTATCAGAGAGCGCACATACACAGTCCGTTTATTTGTACACTAATAATAATGGATGTATGCATTTCTAATAATGTACGACTCCTGTATGTCACTGTAAACACTGACAGCTAGCGTAACACCGTTGTTGGATGTGATAGAAACAAATCTAATGAAGAAACTGCCCATCTCCATGTGCATAAGAAGTGAGAAGGTAACAACACTTTGGTTTGGTTTGGTTGAGCTGAAAGATGAACTGAAGAGCTGCTCAAACCTCTCTGTTCAGTTGGTCTCCTCTTTCTCTCAGCTTTGCCTCCAGTGAAGCCACCTCTTTCTTCAGCTGACAGATTTCTGTGATGAAATCCTCAATATCCAGCATGGACAGATCAGTTCCTACTGATTTACAGCAGACCACATCCACCTGCGCTTTCATGCTCAGCATCTGAACACACACACAGCAGGATTATTAAAGACGCATTCATAATAAACTGACACTGATTTAACCTCAAAATGATTGAACAAGAGCTGAACTACCAAGAACTGACTTGCTATTAAAGACAGATTAAATAATATTTCGTAGAATATTCAGAAATATTTATTTCATATGTAGATGTTTAGGAGTGTTTGTTTCATTTCAACATTGAGCCAGCACAGAGCAGGAATATTATCAAACATTATGGGATATTACGTGCATATATTCAGATTTAATTAGATCTAATTTCTCCCCAAACTGTGAGAACTTTAAAGCCTCTAGCATTGAAAATTAACCACGTGTTATTATAAAAACTGTTCACTACAAATATCATGGTTAAAAATTCGTTATTATAGTAAAACTATAGGAAATTTGTTATGGTTACTGTAATGAAAAACCATGGTAATTTTTCATAAGACGAGCGGACGAGGAAAAGCTTAATTCAACCTCATTAATAAACACGAGACACCAAGAAGCTAATACAGCTAAAACACATGAATAACGTAAAACGGACTAAACACTTACCCTGCGTCCCAATGTGCATACTATCCACCCTAAATAGAATTGAAAATTACT
This sequence comes from Sinocyclocheilus grahami, assembly GCF_001515645.1. NCBI lineage: Eukaryota > Metazoa > Chordata > Actinopteri > Cypriniformes > Cyprinidae > Sinocyclocheilus > Sinocyclocheilus grahami. The sequence continues at coordinate 259,596 of NW_015506730.1, forward strand.
AATATCACATCGAATTTATGATAATATGCACATTGGGACGCAGGCTTACCTTCTGAATGCGCCAGGCTTCTTTGTTTCTTCAGTGGTTTTACCGGAGAACTAAAGAAGAAAGTCACAGCGCCTCCTACAGGACGAGCGATAGAGATGAAGAGAAGAATAGCAGGTTAACTAGAGAGAGACCACCAAACATTGTTCAAACATCATTTCTCTTATTACAAAATACCAAAGTATTTCTGTGGCGTTGCCAAGAGACGGACATACTATAATATATTTACGAACTTATTAAATAAAGACATCGATAAACGAATGTTAAGTCAGTCAGCCGGTAAATGGAAAATGACCGTTATTTTTTGAATTGCGCGAGTTCGCGGTTTTCTGTGGAAGACGGGAGAAAAGGCGCGCAGAATCAGAGGAGCCCAGTAAAGCAAGATGTGTGTGTGTTTGAAAAAAAAAAAAGAATACTATTTAAAATAAATATATATATATATATATGATTTTTGTATGCTTTTCACACACATAGCTCTGGTTTAATATGTTTACCTATAAAGTTGTTACAGAGAACGTTTTTATTTATATGTGAAAATGCTGTTTTTCCCTCTTTCTGTTGATTCGTCAATCCTGAACACTGAATGTCAGTTTCCACACTTCATTAAGCAGCACAAGCATTTTTTAGCAGCACATCAGCTATGACTTCTGAAGGATCATTCAAATAGAAAACAGTGATTTTGAAATCTGTTCAGTTGGTCTCCTCTTTCTCTCAGCTTTGCCTCCAGTGAAGCCACCTCTTTCTTCAGCTGACAGATTTCTGTGATGAAATCCTCAATATCCAGCATGGACAGATCAGTTCCTACTGATTTACAGCAGACCACATCCACCTGCGCTTTCATGCTCAGCATCTGAACACACACACAGCAGGATTATTAAAGACGCATTCATAATGAATAAACACTGATTTAACCTCAAAAGGATTGTTTACATGTGAGCTGAACTACACAGAACTGACTTGTTATTAAAGACAATATTTTATTTCAGAGAACATGCATAAATACTTATTTCAGATGTACATGTGTTTAGGAACGTTTGCTTAATAAATTTTTTTTTTTTAAATTGCAACATTGAGCCAAAAGAGAGCAGGAATATTGTCAAATATTATAATGATATATATTACAATTCAGATTGTCAAATTTCTACTAATTTCTCCCTAAACTGTGAGAAATCTAGCGTGTAGTATTGAAAATTAACCATTGTGTTAATATAAAAACTATTGTTCACTACAAAATAATGGTTAAAACCTGGTCACTGTAGAAAACAATAGGAAATTTGTTGTGGTTTGGTAAAAAAAAAATAAAAAGTTATTTTCCATAAAGTAAGCAGACGACGAAAAGCTTATTCAAGCTCATTAAAACACAGAGACAGAAAAACAAGCACATGCACAGCTAAAACACTGAAAAATGTAAAACGAATTAAACACTTACTGGGTGCTCCAGTCTTTCTTCTTCCTTCAGTGGTTTTACCGGTGGACTAATGAACATTATAGCGCCTCCTACAGTACGAGCGATGCAGTTGAAGAGAAGAAAAGACGCTCAGGCAGGTTAGGAGCGTTTCACCAGACATTTATTAATTTATTCAAAGCTAATTTCTCTTATTAAAAATACCAATGTATTTCTGTGTCGTTACCAAGAGACGGATACATCTTGACGAAATTATTAAATAAAGGCATCGATATTTAGTCAGTCAGCCGGTAAATAGCATAGAAATGACCGTTAATTTTTGAATTACGCGAGTTCGCGGCTTTCTGTGGACTACAGGAGAAAAGGCGCGCAGAATCAGAGGAGCCCAGTAAAGTGTGTGTGTAAGTGATCGGGGAAAGCAACGTAATTAGCAGGTATTTCACACTTGTTCATGAACACACCATGAACATCAAAACTGTCATTCATTGATACATGCTGTACGATAATCCGACTATAAACAAATTAACAAAAACTATAAGGCACTCACCTTCATGTCGCACTTCACACAGAACTAGAGGAAGTTTTCATGAAGTACATATTGGAGAACATAATACAGAACTTTGCAGTCAGAACTAATCCAGTCCAGCCGCTTTCAAGGATATACCAATCTGGACCGTTTAAAGGATAAATGACAGGATCATATAGATATAGATTATAGATAGCCTTCCTGTCATCTCCGCTTTGAGAGTTCAGTCACTCTTTATTGTGTAACTTAAACTTTATCGTGTATCATGTAGCACTCTCTAATCTAATTCTATTCTTTAAAAAAAACTAGATTTGCACTCTATTAATTTACAAACTGCTTGTTTTCTTCACAAAAAATAAAAACGAACACTAGCTTCTCTAATCATTGTATTCTATCTATTTGTTTTCTTTTTATTTATTATACAATTTAGTGTGAACACTGATATTGTTTGTCATCAGAGTGCATTTTTTGATGTAACTTTAGAGAAGCTGAGCTTATAAAAGGTTTTCCACATTCACTGCACTGATGCGGTCTCTCATTGCTGTGCCTGAGTAAATGTGTCTTCAGATTAGATCCCTGGCTGAAGCTCTTCTCGCATTGAGGGCACTGATATGGTTTTTCACCCGTGTGGATTCTCATATGACTTGAAAGATCTTGTTTGTTGCGGAAATACTTGCTACATTCGTTGCACTGGAGAGACTTACCGCTGTGTCCCTTTATATGAGCTCTCATACTATAAAGAGTGTTGAAGAAATCCTTCCCGCACTGTTCGCAGCGAGACTCCTTCACGCTGTGCTCTTTTGAATGACATGTTTTCTCTTCTGTGGTAGAAAAGCTGATGTTGCATATCTTGCAGGTGAAGTTATTCTGTTCTGTGTGTTTTCTCTCATGTCTCACTAAATGGCCGTGTTTGCTGAATGTTTCTCCACAGTCCGTCACTGTCCTTTGCTCTTTGCATGTAGAGGCATTTTCTCTATTAGAAGATGAACCAGCGCTGTCATCTGAAAGGAATGAAATTTGCATAAAATATCAAACTTCTAAAACTGAATGATCAGACAAAATAAAACAAACTGTCTTAGTGCCAGTGGCGTAGCGGATGGGCACGCGGGGTGGGGGTGGGGCATGTTGGGGGGTTGGACATTTTCACTTAGGGGTGTACTCACTTTTGTGGCCAGCGGTTTAGACATTAATGGCTGTGTGTTGAGTTATTTTGAGGGGACAGCAAATTTACACTGTTATACAAGCTGTACACTCACTACTTTACATTGTAGCAAAGTGACATTTCTTCAGTGTTGTCACATGAAAAATTATAATAAAATATTTACAAAAATGTGAGGGGTGTACTCACTACTGTGAGATACTGTGCATAATATTTATACAATTTATTAATAATTCTATTAATTCAGTATATCTGGCCATAAAAGGAAGAAACATACCTGAAGGAACAAAGTTACCATCGTCAACATCATCATTCTGATCTTCATCATCCCCATTATTCTCATCATCATCCTCCTCCTCCTCTTCATCATCACTGTGTTGTTGTTCTTTCTCTGCGGTGGTTTCTTCTCCTCGGCTCTCCATCAGGTTCCTGCAGTCCAGCAGTTTGACGGAGCACATCTTCAGCGGCGTCTGCAGCATCTGCTGTTCTCCAGCGTTACAGTCAGAGGTTTGATCAGTGGATTCATGATCCTGAGCGTCAGTATAACAGAGTAAAGTGAGGCTGAGCTCTGAGTCCTGTGTGTCTCTGGATCTCTGATCTCTGACGCTCCAGACTGAATCCTGAGCTTCTGTCCCATCAGCCGCACGCACTGAAACCTGCTCCACATCCTGACAAACACAATCAGTAATACATCTAGTAAGAGTATGATTAAAAACAAGACATTAATTCACATAACAATCAGTCCATATTAGCAGCTGAAGATGAACTGAAGAGCTGCTCAAACCTCTCTGTTCAGTTGGTCTCCTCTTTCTCTCAGCTTTGCCTCCAGTGAAGCCACCTCTTTCTTCAGCTGACAGATTTCTGTGATGAAATCCTCAATATCCAGCATGGACAGATCAGTTCCTACTGATTTACAGCAGACCACATCCACCTGCGCTTTCATGCTCAGCATCTGAACACACACACAGGTCCAGCAAGGGTAACTGCTATTAGCTTTAAAAAATACAAAAATTTTCAATTTTAAATCTCATGAGGGATTAATAATAGAATGTATTTAACACAATTATCACCTTCAATTTAATTTTCTCATTATTATACCAAATCTGTGTTTCTCACTAAGTCTAAAACAGTGTGTCCACAGAGAAGAGTTCAATCATTCAGATTGATTTTTTTAATGATGAAAAAGAGCTTGTTTTATCAAAAGCAACACTTAATAATATCTCCTATTAAAGCAAGGTTGTTTTTTTAACGACACATGCATAAGATTTTAAAGTTGCGTCCCCACTTTTTGTCAACACCGTCAGACATTCAATAAAATGTAATAAAATCAGGGAATATCAGGGGCAGCTGTCACTCTAAAGGAGTGGTTCTCAAACTGGGGGTACGTGAGATGACGGAGGGGGGTACGCGAAGAAAATTTGAGTTTTGGCATTCATTTAATTCTACCCCAACTTGAAGTAACATTAAAACCGAACATGTATTTCTGACAAGCAAAATGCCGCTTTTCATGAAAAAATGCATTTTACAAAATGTCTGCTGCTAGGTATCAAACCACATGTTGTCAATCATGGTATACTCACTAAATTAAGTAGTTTAATCCATTTGTATTCTAGTGTTTTACAATTCCCTAACAATAAAGTAGGTCATACCAGTGACTTCCACTAAAAGCTTCATGTAAAATCATGAGATAAATGAGAACATTTCTGATAACTGAAAAGAGACAGTGGACTTCACATGGGCCTTTTCTCATAGATCTTCAGGAAATGGGAGGAAGGAAGTCAAGTGAAGTCATCAGTGTGATTTTTATTTCAAAATAAGAGATTTTTGTTAAACGGTAACAGTGACACAACTCCAGGGGACCACTACTTTCATTATATAGTTTATACTATTTATTTGGCATTTTGTTTTTTTATGTCATTTACATCATATATTTGATAGTTATGAATACATCATTGTATTTTAAATGGTAGAAAAACCTGTTTTTGACCTCAAAATAAAGCACTTTTCCTCTGTACGTGGCTGTGGGGACGAGCAGTTTTGTGGTGCTTGGAATTTTTATAATTAATTAAAAATAAATATTGTACAGTGGCCGAGAGAGCTCAACGCGCTGCAACTTAAGAAAACACATGCAAATTGAAAAAACACCAGCAAATTAAGAAAACATCTTCATCAATTTGACAACACACGCGCTGCAAATCCTCACAGCACATGCAAATCCTCACAACACATGCAAATGAAGAAACGCGCTGCAAATAGCACGGACCACAACGGAAATGTTTCAAGGGGACCCAAAAAAGTGACGGGCCCGGCTGGGATTTGTTTTGTGCAGTGGCTTTCTTTTTTTTGAGTTTCTGCTAGTGATTCCTTTTGAAAAAAAAAAGTTTTTATTGAAGATTTATTGTTTTGTATTCTGGTTGTGTATGTAATTTATTGCTATGACTGTATCCCCTGCGAATGTTATATCTTCAAAAAAAAACAAAAATAAAAAAAAGGAATCACTAGCAGAAACTCAAAAAAAAGAAAGCCACTGCACAAAACAAATCCCAGCCGGGCCCGTCACTTTTTTGGGTCCCCTTGAAAGATTTCCGTTGTGGTCCGTGCTATTTGCAGCTCTTTCTTCATTTGCATGTGTTGTGAGCATTTGCAGCGTTTCTTCATTTGCATGTGTTGTGAGGATTTGCAGCGCGTGTGTTGTCAAACTGATGAAGATGTTTTCTTAATTTGCTGGTGTTTTTTCAATTTGCATGTGTTTTCTTAAGTTGCAGCGCGTTGAGCTCTCTCGGCCACCGTAATATTGCCACATTGATGGCGTAATTGTTCAAATAACATTGTTTTATTTTAAAATATAAAGAAATTGTAACACTAAATTGTTTTTCCAAGTGTGATATTTCTGTAAAGGCTAGGGACAGAAAAGTGGACGTTTCCATAGGATGACCCTAAAGCTGAAATAACATTTCACAGTCCAAGCTAAAAAAGCACATTTTGTTAAAAGAGAGAAAAGTTGGGAGGTTGTATCAAAGCATAGCTCAGTAGCTTAGTACATATAAGATACATAAATATAGTTTCATTCGTCTGAGTACACCGTTTTGTCCCACTTCTCAAGAATGACTGAGCTATTACTTGATAATAACATTTTGAGCTCATTTAAAATTCTAACCAACAAAAAAACCTTCTTTGTTTATCTTTTGATTATTTATAAACTTTTATTAAAGAGATTTGTCAACTGTAGCTCATTAGAATCATGGGTTTGATTGAAAAATGTAGGCCTGTATGTTAAATGCAGTGCATGGATAAAAGTAGCCAATGTAAACTTAAGAGCCCTTGAGCAGAGCTGATAAGACCAAAATGAATTCTGAATGAATAGTAATAATAATAACAATGATGATAATAATGTGTTATTTTATTTTCTTTAAGTAAGTGTGCATTAAACGATTTGAAGGTTATCAGAATTAAAAGTTAGATGTGTCATTGCAGCTTTTTGAATCGTGAATTTTGTTTGGAAGGATGAAATAATAATAGGCTACAGCAAAAACACATGACTAATGTTTAACGGACTAAACACACTTACCGTGAGTGCTCAGTCCTCTTTCTTTCTTCAGTGGTTTTACCGGAGAACTAAATATCGTCAGAGCACAGTAAAGGAAGATGTGTATGTGTGTGTGTTTTAAAAAATATATATAAATACGATTTCAAATATATATAACCCATATATAACAGCATACAAAAAGCCTATATACAGTATATGGGATTTTTGTATGCTTTTCACACACATAATCCTGGAGTAATATTTTTAGCTGTAAAGTTATTACAGAGAACATTTTTATTTATATTTGAAATAAGGGCTTTTCCACACAATTTTGGTTGATATTCGTCAATCCTGAACACTGAATGTCAGTGTCCACACTTCATTAAGCAGCACAAGCATTTGCAACTATAAAAACACACATTTCTAGCAGCACATGAGCCTGAAGGATCGAGTGTATTCAAATAGAAAACAGTGAGTTTTGTACTGGAATAATATTTCACAATATGAATGTTTGGTGTATGTGTGTGTTTTAAAAAAATATATAAATACAATTTCAAATATATATAACCCATATATAACAGCATACAAAAAGCCTATATACAGTATATAGGATTTTTGTATGCTTTTCACACACATAATCCTGGAGTAATATTTTTAGCTGTAAAGTTATTACAGAGAACATTTTTATTTATATTTGAAATAAGGGCTTTTCCACACAATTTTGGTTGATATTCGTCAATCCTGAACACTGAATGTCAGTGTCCACACTTCATTAAGCAGCACAAGCATTTGCAACTATAAAAACACACATTTCTAGCAGCACATGAGCCTGAAGGATCGAGTGTATTCAAATAGAAAACAGTGAGTTTTGTACTGGAATAATATTTCACAATATGAATGTTTTAGTATGTTTACTATAAAAGAAGAAATAAAGCAAGTCAGCTACAAACGCATGCTACCTGATACAAAAAGAAATCAATCGTGCATTTTTACTTGCATTACACTGCAATTAAATTACACAATTACAGACTTTTTCTTTTTTTAACAACCACAAATTAATGTTCCTGTAACACTGCAAGGATTTTTTTTTTTTTTTTTTACAAAACCTGAAACTAATTACCAGGGTCAGACTGGAAGTAAATAACGGCCCTGGATTTTCTCCCAAATAGACCCACAACTACAAGCAGTCGCTACTATCTCACATTATTACAGCAATCCCATGGCATTTATGGCAAATAACATCACAAAACCCATGGTGACCCTGCTGACAAAAACAATAGAAATCGCCATAGAAATTCAAATGATTTCCACTACAAATAACATTACAAACCATCAACTTTTAACCATTAAATAAAGGTTTTCTGTAGTGTGTTTTGGGACATATTACATTAGAATTTAGTGGCTTTAACAAAAGCCATGAATAGAAGGTGACCAATTACCAGTAGAGACCAACAGGCGCCATTAATATACACACAATTAATACACAATAAAGCATTATATAAATGCATCATTCATCATTACAGTTTCCATTAAAACCAATACAATTTTCATTACAACCAGTAAAACCATTACAAATTATGTAAAAATAATAATAATAATTAAACAGGATTGAAATAAATGTATTAGCCTATTGTATGAACTAAAATACTTGAAATCTACATGAAAAGAGCAGAATGCAAAATGTGTTAATGATAAACAAACCTAGAATCTAAACCTAAAACAACAGAATTCTTCACTTTGAGTATTCATATGTCTGTGTGTGTGTGTCATGTTAATCAGACTAATCACCTTATAGGCTACTTCATTTACTCCATCTCTCAAATGTAACCTGTTGTAGAATCACTGCTGTCTCTTTATGAATGAATGGAATATTCATGCCAGACAATGCAGAGTGATAAATAGCAGTGGACGCTCGGACTAGGGTGTCCTGGGAATTTACTATAGCGCTATAGGCTACATGCTCTATAGTGAGAGAGACGGGCAAAGGTAACCTGATGTAACTGTTCGCTTTTATTCCTTTTAGCTTCTCCCAGCCGCCTTTATCTTCACGTCTTTTGCTTGCCATCACGACTCATGAGCCCACTCTCCTTTGCGTCAGTTTCTTATAAGCAAAAATAGATTGCATTAGCACCCCCTTTTGTCAGCCGTCAACGTCACTTAATCTTACACTTTTTCTTAGGCCGACGGCCGTCGGATGGATCGACAGTGTCCAGTCTGCTTCTGCTAATTACTGATGAAGCTATGATGATTGTGGGGCAGCGTGTTTCTTCTTGTGCGTCTTAAAACCCCATTTAAAAGCGAATCTCTCGCCGCAGATGGAGCAGCGGTAAGGTTTCTCTCCTGTATGCATTCGTTCATGGATCTTCAGGGAACTTGATACAGCGAAAGTCTTGTCACAATGTGAGCATTTAAAAGGTTTTTCTCCTGTATGAGTCCTCTGGTGTATTTTTACGTCACTTAGTTTATAAAAATTCTTCCCACAATCACTACAGGGATACGGTCTTTCTCCTGTGTGACCTCTCTGATGAATTTTGAAAGCAAATGAACTAGCGAAGCTCTTCCCGCAGTCGGAGCACAGGTACGGTTTCTCTCCGGTGTGAATCCTCTCATGGGTTTTCCGGTGAGTCGAATGATAGAAACGTTTCTCACAGTGTGAACACTGATACGGTTTGTCATCAGAGTGCATTTTGTGGTGTAACTTTAGAGAAGCTGAGTTTGTAAAAGTTTTCCCACACTGACTGCACTGATACGGTCTCTCATTGGTGTGCATTAATACATGGTTCTTCAAACTGCTTCCATATTTGAAGCTCTTCTCGCAGTGAGGGCACTGATACGGTTTGTCATCAGAGTGCATTTTTTGGTGTAACTTTAGAGAAGCTGAGCTTCTAAAATGTTTTCCACATTCACTGCACTGATGCGGTCTCTCATTGCTGTGCGTGAGTAGATGTCTCTTCAGATGTGATCCCTGGCTGAAGCTCTTCTCGCATTGATGGCACTGATATGGTTTTTCACCCGTGTGGCTCCTCTTATGACTTGAAAGATCTCGTTGGTTGCGGAAAAACTTGCTACATTCGTTGCACTGGAGAGACTTTTCTTCGTGTGTCTTTACATGAGCTTTCATATTGTAAGGGGTGGTGAAAAGATCCTTGCCGCACTGTTCACAGTGAAACTCCTTCTTCACGCTGTGCTCTTTTGAATGACTTTTCCTCTCTTTGAAGGTAGGAAAACTGATGTTGCATATGTTGCAGCTGAAGTCTTTTTGTTTTGTGTGTTTTCTCTGATGTGTTGCTAAATGACCGTGTTGGCTCAATGTTTCTCCAGAGTCCGTCACTGTCCATCGCTCTTTGGAAGTGGAGGCAGTTTCTCCCTCAGAAGATGAACCAGCGCTGTCAACTTAAAGGAACAACATTTGCATGAAATATCTAACTTTTTCTATAAATTTTAGAGCTGAATGATCAGTCAAGATAAAACTGAAATTGCGGTTATCAAACGGCAAAATCTGTGATTTAAATAAATACAAAATCTGTGGTATTTTATACAAGTGCAGCTCACAATATGCTATTCTCAGTTTCTCAGATTGCCAGAATTCACAACAATTGCGGTTCAGTCTTTTATAATTGGAGTGGCAAGAGCATAATGAGGGGTGGCAGCTAGGTTTGACACATAAAATCGGAATATTTCCATTAATCGTGAAAATGCATAATTCCACTTTCCAGTTTAATTTAAGTTAAAATTGTATTCAATGTTTGGAACCAAAATATGCATTATTGCACTGGCATTTTCAGGATTGACGGCATTTGAGCAGCAGCAGTTCAGGGGAAAGTCTGTTCTCAGTTAATGCATGAGCATGACCAGTGAAATAGGAATTATTCAATTTCCCGGTCAAACTCCACATATTTGAAGACTAAACCAAAAAATCAGATGTGATCCCTGGCTGAAGCTCTTCTCGCATTGATGGCACTGATATGGTTTTTCACCCGTGTGGCTCCTCTTATGACTTGAAAGATCTCGTTGGTTGCGGAAAAACTTGCTACATTCGTTGCACTGGAGAGACTTTTCTTCGTGTGTCTTTACATGAGCTTTCATATTGTAAGGGGTGGTGAAAAGATCCTTGCCGCACTGTTCACAGTGAAACTCCTTCTTCACGCTGTGCTCTTTTGAATGACTTTTCCTCTCTTTGAAGGTAGGAAAACTGATGTTGCATATGTTGCAGCTGAAGTCTTTTTGTTTTGTGTGTTTTCTCTGATGTGTTGCTAAATGACCGTGTTGGCTCAATGTTTCTCCAGAGTCCGTCACTGTCCATCGCTCTTTGGAAGTGGAGGCAGTTTCTCCCTCAGAAGATGAACCAGCGCTGTCAACTTAAAGGAACAACATTTGCATGAAATATCTAACTTTTTCTATAAATTTTAGAGCTGAATGATCAGTCAAGATAAAACTGAAATTGCGGTTATCAAACGGCAAAATCTGTGATTTAAATAAATACAAAATCTGTGGTATTTTATACAAGTGCAGCTCACAATATGCTATTCTCAGTTTCTCAGATTGCCAGAATTCACAACAATTGCGGTTCAGTCTTTTATAATTGGAGTGGCAAGAGCATAATGAGGGGTGGCAGCTAGGTTTGACACATAAAATCGGAATATTTCCATTAATCGTGAAAATGCATAATTCCACTTTCCAGTTTAATTTAAGTTAAAATTGTATTCAATGTTTGGAACCAAAATATGCATTATTGCACTGGCATTTTCAGGATTGACGGCATTTGAGCAGCAGCAGTTCAGGGGAAAGTCTGTTCTCAGTTAATGCATGAGCATGACCAGTGAAATAGGAATTATTAAATTTCCCGGTCAAACTCCACATATTTGAAGACTAAACCAAAAAAGTAAATTAGAGCTTCCTGTTAATGATCTGCTTTTAGACTCCAAGCAGAAGAGGCATCATCGGAACGCAAAAAAGAAAGCAGAAATGGAGAAGAAGAGAAGCAGAACAGACCAGACAAGAGACGATGGACATGCTTTTAATGGCTAAGGAGCTTCTTCGGATAATTCGTCAACATGAACGTATAAATAAACGGTTGATGAAAAGGGTTAAACAATTTATTGAAGTTAATGAGTTTAATTTGAAGATGGAAACTTTGCGAGGTTAGGTTGACTGTTTGAGGATTCAAAGAGCCAACGCCACTTCCAAAAGTATAAATGGTTAAACTGACATCCTGTCAAAAGCGAGAGCAGGTGTCACTATCTGGGATAACAGTTAAAAAACGAAAATGTTAAGGTGTGAAAACCTGCTCGTATATTTTTGCAAAGGTGTTGCTGCATTGTAGTAGAGTAGATGCATAATTGTGGTTAGCATAAAAAGGTCAGACATCCTGTGTTAGCGAATCGGAGATAAACTTTGTTTGAACCTCTCCGCATATATTTTTGGAGATGTACGCACGTGTATATGCTGTGCTTAGTGTGATGATGTAATGGAATTGCAACTCGCTGAAACAAGGGGTGTGACTAAGTGTTTTGTGTGTCTTGCATTTATCCAATGGAGTGTTTGAAGAGATGCTTTGCAGGAGAGGAATTGTGTAACGCCCTCTCCTATATAATCAAGTGCTTTATGATTTTGCGAGGCCGAAAAACAGGTGAAGACTATACGCTGTTACTTTCTTGAATTTTGCTTATGAGTTATTGTTTTTAATAAAGCGAAACCTTTTGTATATGGTGATTCGATAAACTTTCTTTTAATCAAGACTCTGAGTAATTTATTAAGGGTAACATTACCCTCCTTGTGAAGGGTGTCAATGATTGTCTTCTGGACAACTGTCAGATCAGCAGTCTTCCCCATGATTGTGTAGCCTAGTGAACCAAACTGAGAGACCATTTTGAAGGCTCAGGAAACCTTTGCCTATGGCATGTCACCATATAATTTGTTGAGATAGTGAATTGGTGGGTTTTTGTTAAATGTGAGCCAAAATCATCACAATTAAAAGAACCAAAGACTTAAACTACTTCAGTCTGTGTGCTGAATTTATTTAATACACGAGTTTCACAATTTGAGTTGAATTACTGAAATAAATGAACTTTTCCACGACATTCTAATTTATTGAGATGCACCTGTATATGTTTTGAGGTGCACTCTTGTCTTAAATTAATCTATAACTGTTCCTACATAATTTTTAACAACAAACAGTGGTAAAATATCTATTTAGGAGTCTTAGACCTTTCCAACTACATATAGTTTGTCATGATTAGATTAGGATTTAATAGTAATATATTGAAGTAAACAGTTAAAGGCACAATATGTACGTTTTCGCCGCTAGAGGTCGCATTTTCAAAACAATAACAAAGGCAAAGCTATGATGAAAAAATTGAGCAGCGTTCAGTCAGAGAGTGTGCGCGCTGAACAAAAAAACTCATCTTGTGAAGACGAATTATCTGAACGCCTCTGATTGGCCACTGCGTTCAACAGCTCAACAATCTTGTGTGTGATTGGTTATAATGCGCAACACTGAACGCAAAACGTGTAAAAAGAATCCAAATTTAATGCTGCAGTCAACACTTTTCATTTAATTTTTATTCGCGACAGCCATTATGGATTTAGTTTAACTGTACAGCAGTGGGGTTTTTTTAGTTTCTATTGAGCGGAAACCGAGGATAGTACAGATATTACGTCATTGACAGGTGACAAAGACTAGGGAGGAACAGGAACGACGAGTCATTATTTAAAATTGGAATTTCTCTGGATTTACAAATCCTTCGGAACTTTTGGAATAATGTGAGTACACAACTACATGAAATATATCAAATGGTGCAAGTGGTTTTTGGATATTTTATAACAAAAAAAACTTACATATTGTGCCTTTAAGGGGTTTTAATACCAATTCTGTTAACTCAGTATATCTGGTCATAAAAGGAAGAAACACACCTGGAGGAATAAATTCTTCTTCTTCATCATCCCCATTATTCTCATAATCATCTTCCTCTTCATCATCCCCATTATTCTCATAATCATAATCATCTTCATCATCCCCATTATTCTCATAATCATCTTCCTCTTCATCATCCCCATTGTTGGTGTAGGGCAATAGCACATACATTCTGTACAGTATAAAAAGCATTACGCCTATGGAGAGTCCCCATAAACCATGGAAACACAACATGTGTGTGTGTGTGTGTGTGTGTGTGTTTTCAGGTGATCACCACTAGATGACAATATTGACAACCATACAAACCAACAAACAGCTGAACATCAACTAAAAACCCCCAGATGGATCGAATTAAAAAAGATTTAAACATAAATAAAAACATCTAAACCCTAGACGGTAGCAGCAGCTCAGTCCGTTATTTGGACTAAGTTATTTGAAGCATCTCAATAATTCACCGTTGATTGGCGCATGAGAAATGAGCCGCAGTAGTCGTCCCATAACGTTTCCGCTGGGTCAGAGTAATAGCGTTAATGTCTGGTCACTTCCTGCCCAAAGGTCATGGCAACCTCATCTTTATTATCTCTCTTCTTTGTTTCTTTCTCCGCCCACTCAATCACATGCACTGCCCCTCAGATATG
>NW_015506730.1:273955-274963 GCF_001515645.1 Sinocyclocheilus grahami
GCTGAACTACACAGAACTGACTTGTTATTAAAGAAAATAACATTTTATTTTGGAGAACATTGTATCTCCATGTAGATGTCTTCAGGAGTGTTTGTTTCGTTTCAAGCAACAGCTGAAAACTCATCTCTTTCGACGCTACTTTACTTCATCGTAAATATAATAACTTTTAAAAAAAACTCTCTTTATGTATTCCTTCCCTTTCTAGCTTGTCCTTATTTGAACGATGCCTTTTGAATCGCTTTAAGTAGGCCTATTCGCCCAATTGTAAGTCGCTTTTGTCTGCAAAATGAGTAAATGTTACAGTGAGCCAGCACAGAGCAGGAATATGATCAAACATGTAATATTGCATGCTTTAGATATTGTCTGATTTCTACGCATTTACGTGTCTCGTTTTGAAAGCTATTGTTTACTACAAATATAATGGATAAACCCTGGTACTGTATTAAAACAATAGGCCGTTAAGGTTACTGTAGTTAAAAACCATGTGGTTATTTTTCATGAGAGCGGTCGATGAAAAGCTTCATTAAGCTCATTAAAACACTAGGCAGAAAAACAACAAGCACATAAACAGCTAAAACACACGAATAACGTAAAACAGACTAAACAACACTTACCGTCCGAGTGCGCCAATCTTTTTCCTTTCTTCGGTGGTTTTACCGGAGAACAAAAGAAAGTCACAGCGCCTCCTACAGGACGAGCGATAGATGAAGCAGAAACGGGTGTGGTGGGGCTGCACCAAACAGTTATATTCCTAATTTCTCTCATTAAAAATACCAATGTGTTTCAGTGGCGTTGCCAAGAGACGGATAAACTGTCATACATTGAGGTAATTGTTAAATAAAGACGTCGAATGTCAGTCAGTCAGCCGGTAAATGGAATAAATGTCCGTTAATTTTTGAATTACGCGAGTTCGCGGCTTTCTGTGAAAGACGAAGAAAAGGCGCGCAGAATCAGAGGAGCCCAGTAAAGGAAGATTGTGTGTGTGTGTGTGTGTGTGTGTGTGTGTGT
>NW_015506730.1:277986-280886 GCF_001515645.1 Sinocyclocheilus grahami
AAACATACCTAACCAGCATATGCTGGTTTTTTCAACAGGGATAGCCTACTACAACACTTATTCACACGCAATCGCTCTCTCTCTCTCTCTCTCTCTCTCTCTCTCAAAAAAATCCTCCAACTAATCTTACAGTGCTACTTCATCTGTATCCGATTTCGAATGAGCAGAAATCTATAAGAAATGCATCGATCCGTAGGTAAAATAACTGACATTATTACAAGCTATTTAACGTACTGTTATTTTCATCACAAACAAAATTTGCACTGAAAAGCAGCAATTATACCTTTTAATGGGGACAACTATGTTATTAGCTTGCCATGTGGTAGGAAAAAAGTGTGCACACAAGTGTTTCAATAAGCCACTTTGAAACTCTCCTGTTATTTTATTTTTTAATATACGTTATGAACAGAAATGTGATATTTCAAATAAACTGAAATACTTTAGCCGCGGAGACACAAAAACCCTGTGTGGAAAAAACTGCGCTGTTTCCAAACCACAAATCAAATCATATGGTATTATGTATGTATTTTTGTCTGTGTGTGTGCTTATGTGAAGAGTATCAATCACAACTAGAGGACTATATACATCCAGATGAGCTGATGAAAATGTGTTCTAAGAATGTTTCGCTTGTATCATTTTGCAAACGTTACATTTGAATGTTCTCTGGACATTCTAAAAAAAAACTAGTAACATTTCAAAAAATGTTAGATGAACGTCTAGCTAAAAAGATTCAGGAAAAAAAAGCATTCCATGAATGATGTACATAAATGCTGTTTTGAGAACATTTTAAAAACCAAATAACTTCAAACATTCTATTACCGTTACGGGAGAAACATTTGTTCATAACTTTGAGAGAATGTTCTGAGCTGGGAAAGTGTCACGTGTGCAGAGATGCTGAACACACTCATGTGAGAGAAACAGAAGTGAAACACAGACGCTGGTCTATTTAAGAGCTGCATGTTTCAGGTTCACATCAGAATGGCACAAGCACATTTAGTTCACCTATAATAGAAGAGTCCGAGTGAACGCAAATTTCACTTTAATTCCGCCATTACTTGTAATTAGGTTGGATGTTGTTCTTCTGTGTTTTCTGCCTAAAAAGGCTTTGTAGTGGAAGTGAAGAATGTTTTGTTGAGGTTTTTAGATTTTGACTCAATATGGCAAAATCCTTTTATAAATATGATTTTTTCCCCCTTATTATTTATGCAAGTGGAGCGCAGACGGGCAGAAAACTTGCTCTGTTTGTGGTGTTGATCGGTTCTGTCGGTTCTGTCACACTTGTGTGTGTGTGTGTGTGTCTGTGTGTGTTTGAGTGTGTGAGAGAGTGTCTGTGAGCTTCAGCTGTAAATGCCACCAGGGTTACAGTAATTATGGCATTTCTGTCTGGCTAATGAATGAGAGTCAAAGACGTCATCAGGTTTCTGGAGAACAGATCAGCTGCTATTCTGATTGTATCATGTCTGAATGCCCATTTCCTCTTTTTTCTTCTCAAGTATAATTCAGAAAGCATTAGGTGTTTTGTTTTGTGTTCATGAAAACAGAAGGTGCTAAACTCTCTCATTTCATTTCAAATGTGCTTTATTGACATGAAAAATTTTACAATGTATCGCCAAAGCATTTATAATGTTTACCATGAATCTTGAACAGATAAGAACGAATTATGAAACAGTAAATAAAAAGAAAGTGAAACAAACATGTCTCTGTTTCTATAGACTTTTTTGTAAGATTTGAAATGCTAAACCAATAAATGTATAGCGCTGAAGATGAAGATGTGTTTGTTAGTGGATGATGTTGATAGTGAATGTGATGGACTGACTTCATACATTAAATAAAAATCAACACAACGTCAGCTGATGCCTCCAAGTCTTCCGGCTTTACATACCATTTCATGAGTGTGTTTAGTCTGTTTCTCTTCCTCACACACACACAGAGAGAGAGAGAGGGGCCAGTCAAGTGATTGATTTAATAACTATTTAAAATAAGTTAAAATTCTATGTCTTTCTTCCTGACCTTTCCCATGACCCAGTGCTCTGTGTGTGTGTGTGTGTGTGTGTGTGTGTGTGTGTGTAGGATATACAACATCAATTCCCAACAGTCCATCACAACAGAAGACAGAGAGAATATGTGTGTGTGTGTGTGTGTGTGTGAGTGTCAGTGCTCTGTGTGTGTGTGTGTGTGTGTGTGTGTGTGTGTGTGTGTGTGTGTGTAGGATATACAACATCAATTCCCAACAGTCCATCACAACAGAAGACAGAGAGAATATGTGTGTGTGTGTGTGTGTGTGTGTGTGTGTGTGTGTGTGTGTGTGCGCACAGATCCATCACATCACTGTAATTGGAATCCACCAGCAGCCCATTTATAGAGACTGTGTGTGTGTGTGTGTGAATATTCAGTTATAACTGTGCTCATATTCTCAGTTTGAACCGACAGTCAGATCAGAACCATAAATATGACCGCAGTATGTTCTTATATTATATAAACAGAATAGTAACATATATTTCCGAGTGTTTGTATTGGCACAATTGCTGTTGTGCAACTCAGGATGTGACGTCCCCGGCGTGAGCTTCAACACCGGCCCCCATTGTGAGTGAAATGAGTGTCCAAAAGCCCCTTTTGCTCTGATATGAGTCTGTCAGACCCCCAGGGGAAAAACTCTACAAATGCAGTAAGAGAACAATAGAGTGGAATTAAGATACAACCACTGAAAACAAGTCTTGCTGCGTTTCAAGTTGGTTAATCTTGTTTTAAGCGCGTTTTTATATTTAACAGAAAAATTCTTATAACGGTTTTGAAAAGTCGTTATATGGAAAATGGAGGGAAACGTTCCAAAGAAAGAGCGCGCGTTTGAGTGCTGGCACTGAGCGACAACAGCTGCTCTCTCTCTCTCTCTCTCCCTCTCT
>NW_015506730.1:281158-298478 GCF_001515645.1 Sinocyclocheilus grahami
CTCTCCCTCTCTCTCTCTCTCTCTCTCCCTCTCTCTCTCTCTCTCCAGGGGGAGTGTCGGCCACGAATAGCTGCTGACTTCTCGCCCAGTAGCAGCACACAATAGTGGAAACTCTCCGACCGCGTGGATTACGACAAACAGAGCAGAACCAAGAGTGAAAGACGAGAAGGTCCCAAGAAGGAATCATCTGGGAAACTGACTGGAAATTAAACAAAAAACAGAAATCTATTTTAAAAGAGCTTCTAATCAGAGAACTAGACAGAGAAGAGCTGAGGAGGAGACCACATTCACTTAGGATTTCAAACCGCTCAAGAGTCCTGAAGGATATAAAGTGGAAGACAGTGACGGGAATCTCTGAGGACTTACTGGAAAACAGATTGTCTTTATCATAAACCAAAGCATAAACAGACTGACAGCAGTTACGGTGTTTCCTAACATGGAGCTGAAGTGGGCACTTCTTTTGGGTGAGTAGGTGTTTGTGTGTGTTAACTAGACTGGACTGGTCATTTGAGCATATGTGTGTCAGACATGAGGATATAAGGGTGTGTGTGTGTGTGTGTTAAACAAGGACTCTATTCTTTAAGCGTTTCTCCATGAAACCAGACAGACGTCCCACATGTTCTTCACATCACTGAATCATAACGAAGAGTCTCTTTCTTAGACAAAACACAGACACCAGAGGACTGTAAGATAAGAAACTACATCAAAACAGTCTCTTTTGGCATCGGTGGTTCCACGAAGAACCTTTAAACATCGAGCCTTTCCATTCCACAAAATGTTCTAATTCATGGATTTATTTAAACAATGTCATTTACATTCAAAAACAGGCTGGGTGAATGAAATCTACTACATCACGTCCAGTTTCTTTAACTTGTCATTTTGAGAAAACAGTTACCTTTTAGATGTCTTTCTTCGTCCATAATTCAGTGAAATTACTCTCAAAATCCACAATTTTACTTTAGACTAGAATATTGTACACTCTTAAATATAAAGCTTCCAAAATGGGGGTTTTTACACCAATGCCAAAGAAGAACCATTCTGGGTTTCCCAAAGAAACTTTCAGTGAACAGTTCTTCAAAGAACCATTTTTGAAGAACATTTTAAAAACCTAAACTGAAAGAACCTTTTTTTTGCCAATTGAAAGGTTCCAAGAATATTAAAAGTTCTTCAAGCAAAAGCGCTTCTCTGTAATTCTCAATGATCAGCGCAGCTCTGTGAGAATGTGGTGCAGCACAGTTAAAGCTTTCTCAACTTTTATGACGGAGCTTCAGTTTCACAAGCTCTTGTGTTTTTCGTCAGCATCAGACTGAAATGCTTTCTGATGCAGTGTAAAATCTAATGTGTGGGCACCCTCACCTTCATTTGACACTTGGTGTTCATTTTGCACCATGTTTGTGGGTCACAGTTTGCTTAAATTATATGTAACCAAATGTCCCCACAAGGACAGTAAAAGCTGAACTTAATTTCCCAAGAGGAAACATCTTAATAAACACGTCTTAGTGAAAATATAAGAATGCTTTAGGTCATGTGGGAGGGTTGAGATTAGTGGTATAGAGTGCACAATTGTATCTAGAAGTCAACTAAATACGCTAACCAAATCTTACTGTGAAACGTGTGGCAGTGTAACCACAGATGGTTGAGATGAACGTCCACTTTAGTTCAAACCTCTACCGCACACACGCATGATTGCCTGACACATGCCACTTTACCTTTTCACTGCAAGTTTTGCTTATACAGACACGTGAAAGTAAGACATCTGACAGCTGAAGGGCCATGTGATTTGTTTTAGTAGTTCACCACTGCTGAAAAACTCCACAGGCTAAGCAAATCAAGGGTTACTGCAGCATATTTCACCACCAACAGTCAAAATTAAACCTAAATATATATTACAAGGGATGACACAAAACCGCTCACTGACCTTATACTTTATTTAGGGGTTTTCTACACTCACACTTTAGACAGTAGGTTTGACACTGACATGTAAGACTGAAATAAATATTGCAACATTAACCAAAAAAGAGTTGCATGACTTGAGTGCGAGTGCTGGGTGGAAAATCGTGCGTTGCATCTGTAGCTCTGTGTTAAACTAAAAGTCAGTAGGCGAGAAAAAGAAAGTCTGAAAATGGTGTGAAGCGCTTTCTCGTTTAGTAGATGAACAGATTATTCTGAGAGTTGTGAGAAATGTTCGTAGAATCGCTCGACACAACAGCTGCAGCACTCGCTGCAGCACGCACGGGACATTTTCAATCGCATCTGTGGTTTCCTAAACACATACACAATGGTTTTAGGTCATTGGTATGTGTGGGTAGATGAATGTTTTGTATATGTGTGAAAGTGTGCTTTGTTTGCATGCAGACTGCAATGAGCTGCAACCAACGATACATGTACTGTACGTTACATGTTAAGAATCTAAAAACTGTATTCAACCCTCGTTTCATCATTTTCAATACCAATATTCAGACTTTATAGAAGTTTGTTAGACTACTTTTTGAATACTTACCTCGTATTATCCACAAGATAAGGCAGATAAAATATTTTTGACTATCAAGCAAACGCAAACAGTCCCCACATGTCCTCTTGAGATGTTTCAAAAGTTAACCTCACCACTGCGAAGATCACATCTTATTCACTCATGTCCTGCAACGTTTGAATCTACAATGCATTGGAAAAGACATGTCAACCCTTACGAAAAAGACGTTTATTCAAGTGTGCTATTAGTATACTTCTTTTAAACTAAAAATAGGAAAGTATACTTTTAGTCTACTTTTTATGTACTTCTCAGAAATGTGCTTTATGTACTTTTCAGAAATATACTTAAAATGACATTTAAGTATACTTGACTTATACTAAATATATTTTAGCTAGAATTGTGCTCCTAGAAACCGTGTTTTCATTGTTATACTGTAGAGGGCACTAGTACACATCTTCTGTACAGCATTTCCAAAAAACACAAGTGAAGAAGAAACCGAAACAACAGATGCTTCCACATGTAATCTAACACGATCATCAGACATAAAACAGCATCAAAACTGTGCAACGTTATGGAATAAAATGTCGACCAATGAAGCAGTACTAATGACTGTCAAACTTTGGGGTGTTGATCGACTCTATCTACGTGTTGATCGTACGAGAGAGAATTATGGGACATAAGAGTCCACTACTATGATTTAAATACAGTTACTAATATCAGCTGCTTCCCCCAACAGATATCAATGAGTGTATTGAGAAAACACATGAATGCTCAGGTGATATGAAGTGTACAAACACCATCGGCTCCTACACGTGCATCTGTCCACCTGGATTTCATAAAACAACAGCAGACTCAGGATGTGAAGGTGAGCTGCTTCACTCATAGTGCTTTTCATTTCACCAAAGAACATCATTACAATTCAGAAATGAAACCTTTTTTCATTAAAGGTCAATGCTTGCCTTCCAGAAATGAGGTTTGTTTACCATTAGTGTCATCTAGTTAAAATTGTGTTTAAATCTATAACTAAATAGGCCTAGAATAGATGTGTATTAGATAACTACACTGTAAAAAAAAGTATTTAAAAAAAAAAAAAAGACATTTACAGTAAAAAAGACATTTACGGTAAAATACCGGCAGCTGTAGTTGCCAGAACTTCACCGTAAAAAATATGGTAACAACATTTTAGGTTTTACAGACAACTTAAATTCACAATAAAATATCGTATTTCATTAACTGATGTAATGTTAATAAACCAACATATTGAAGTACTAATATCTGTTTTGAACCATTGTAATGCACTGATAACCACCAAAAACTGGTGGTGATGAGAAAGCCACACGATGAACCAGAGCTCATCGCAAACAGTTTTTCTACGAGCTGAGGAGGACAATACTTATGTTTAGAAGATGCACACTAAACTCCATCATGGTGACACACGATACTGAAATAATGCAATAACATTAATTTAACAACATTAGATTTAACTGATAAGAAAAAAAACAAAGAAAAAACATGTTATTTCAACAAAAAAGCATCAAATATGAAGTGTCATGCAGGGAATTCTGGGAGTGTCAATTTACAGTTTTTCACTGTAAATTATACAATGACTTTTTCTTTTTCACTTCCAAAAAACGTATTTTTAACAGTATTTTACTGTAAAATTACATTCAATGTAATTACATTTATTCACCGAACATAGTATGGAAACTTACTGTTAACCAGTTAACAGGTTTTTACTGTAGCATTTTTACAGTCTTTTACTGTAAAAATTACAATCATTTTTTACAGTGTAGAATTAGAAAATGTATAGCCTGAATGCACTGTAAGTCGCTTTGGATAAAAGCATCTGCTAAATGCATAAATTAAAATTTAATTAAATAAATTAACAACGGATAAAAACTGGATTTTTATCATTTTTGTTGGCTTTCCCCCAAAGCCCCGGTTAATTTCTGACCCTGATTATAACCATCCAAGATCCATGTGATGCATTTAGCATTTTTAAGCATATAATATAAGTTCACAGAAACAGTTCTTGCCACCAGCTCAGAGGAAGAAATAGCAATGAAACTGCAGTATGCTACTTCTCCACATGATTTCAATATGACTTTGCATGCAGGTACCGTTAATTTATCACCTAGCGAATGAAAACATTACATTTGCCTTTGCAAAACATGTATAAACATCTGATAGAAAGGATGGCTCATTCGTCACACTGGAGATAGATCAAGTTGAGTTGCATTGTGACATGTTGCGTCTCACGCATTGAGCTCTGATGTTTGACAAATGTTTTAGATTATCTTAGGTTTCTCATACAAAAAGAAACTTTGCAAAACAGTACGAGTTGCTATTTATAAAACGAGTAGCGGTCGATTAGGAAGTCCTGGTTTCATCCAGAAGCACAGAGACACAGTTGTTGACATAACCTCATGTAGTCTGGCTGATGCAATCATTAACAAAGTTCACTTAGATGTTTCCACATGAAGCTGATAAATGTGTTTTCCAGCGTAAGACAGCTGTCATCGTCTCTCTAACCGCTATCATTTAACTACTTTATGTGTGAACTTCTGCTTGTGTCTAAATGAAACACTCATCTGTGTGTGTGTGTGTGTGTGTATCTGTGTATGTGTCTGTGTGTGTGTGTGTCCACTGCAGATGTGGATGAGTGTGTGTCCTCAGTGTGTGGAGTTCACAGCAGCTGCTTTAACACATCTGGCAGTTTCCTCTGCATCTGTTCTTCAGGGTTTCACAGACATGAGAACGACACCTGTACAGGTGAGCATCTGTCCTGCTACTAATGATGAATAATGATACTGACTCCAGTGTGTTTGGGTGCTAATCACAATTATCGTAACATGCTGTGTGTGTCTGCTGTCACGTCCAACTATAACAGCTCTTTAAATTACATTTTAATCATAATCTTTATATGCATGTCAAAAGTTTGGGGTCAGTGAGATGTTTTAGTGTTTTTGAAAGAAGTCTCTTCTACTCACAAAGGCTGTATTTATTTATCAAAAATAAAGTAAAAACAGAAATATTGTGAAATGTTATTAATAGCTATTAATATCTGTTCAAATGTAATTTATTTCTGTGATACTGTAACGATCAATCCACTGGAGGTGAGCGTAGTGAGAACCCAAGTGCAGTTTATTTACAAGGTGATCCAAACAATAATCCAAACTTGACTTGACATGAACTGACTAGACTCACCAACAGCAGAGTTACAACTTCAATACACGACAAAGAACAATGACAACATCATGGCTACTTATAACAAACAATACAGGTCACATGACAAAGACAACCAATCAGAACATGACACAATGAACAGGGGAACCAATGGCATGAATACACGAGGACAAGGGAAGCATGACACAAACAGGGATCATGAAACAATTACAAAATAAAAGACATGGAAAACATGAACATGAAACAAAACACCACATTACAGATACGCAGCTGTATTTTCAGCATCATTACTGCAGTCCTTCAGAAATCATTCTAATACGCTGATTTGCTGCTCAAGAAACATTTCTGATTATTATCAATGTTGAAAACAGTTGTGCTGCACAATATTTCTGTGGAAACGGTGATACATTTTATTTTGCAGGATTCACAGATGAATAGAAAGTTCAAAAGAACGGCATTTATTTGAATCTTTCGTAACATTATAAAGGTCCTTACTTTCACCTTTGATCAATTTAAGGGTGTTTTCACACTTGAGTCCTCTTTAAAAGAACCGAACCCAGACCCCTTTAAGTGAAAAAGGACCCAGTTTTCTTTACGTTCGCACTGTCCCTGTTCCTGAAAGAGGACTCGGATCCTTTTTTTTGGTCCACTTAAGCACTTATGGAGTCTCAGACCTCTTTGTGTTCAGACTGTTGCTTTTGGATCCAGTTCAGTTCAGTGTTTGATGGCTGACCCTATGGTCTCCAAAATTTGATCCTATTCACTTACAATGTATGTGCCTCACTAACCCAGAAATTGTATGTAAAGATTATTGTTGTTAGAATTATTATTTTGTGAAACAACATTGCGAGTTTACCTTTGAACGTGGAATATTTGTACAAGTTTATCTTTTGCACAGACATACAAGTTTCGTAGACCTTTGTAAATAATATTTACTTTGAATTGTTTTCCTTGTTTATGCAATCATGTTTATTTTGTAGCACAAGGCATTGATGACATTGAAAAAAAAAAGAAGGCAATTAAAATAAATAAAAGAAAACATAATAAACTGCTTTAAAATTTCCAGGTACAGTAGGTTTCCTTAAAAGCAGCATTCAAGTAAGAAATGGAATAATCAAATGTTTAAAATAAAACGACATATTGACAAAGCCAACTGTGTTTATGTGAACCATGGGTGTTTTCGACAGTTTAAACACAACCCTGCTGAAAAAAAGCTAAAACCAGCCTAAGCAGAGACTCACATTTGGCCGAAAGCGAACTGTACGAGGTGGTCTCTGTTCGCTTCGCTTCTGAGCGCTCTGAGCTCGATCGAAGTGTTCACATATGGGCCAAAAATCATGCGCCCCTCACCATACTGTGATGATGCCCTGTCCGGCCGGAGCGACGAGACAAAAACATAACGTTATGCAAATCTTCCCACATTGTGATGTAGATATGTGGGGGCGTGTTTAAACGAGGCATTTTAGGGGGGCGTGGACGAGTCTTAACTTTTATAAAGAATATCTCTTTGGGTTTGAGACTTTAGTCTTTGCAACTTTAGGGATCTTATCTATTCACGAACAGCTTGTAACACTCCAAAGAGAAAGGAAAACTTGAAATCGCATCATATGACCCCTTTAAATACAAATAGTCATGGGAATCCGCATTCATACATCTTCTTTCTCTTTCAGACATCAATGAGTGTTCAGATCCAGATGTTTGTGGCAGAAACGCAGCCTGCTACAATAATCCAGGCGGCTACAGCTGCAAATGCCACCAGGGTTACAGTAACTATGGCAACAACCAGTCAAAATGCATCGGTGAGCGTTCAGTTTGCATGAGCGTATCTGTGTTCATGGTGTAGCTGTTAATGTGCGAAACAATTAACTGTGTCTTGCTGCTGTGCACAGAGATGAGCTGCGACCACTTTGTGTCTGACACGGAGGACGCGCCTGTAAAGGTAGAATGACCCCTCGTGATTATTTCGGTAGAGCTCAGTGAATAATCAGTTATCAGAGTTTGGTTTCTGTGTGTCTTCTAGTTGAAGCATTTACTGGCGCTGTTGAGGAACAGCTGTGAGTCTCTGCGTGATCCAAACGGCGGCCATCAGACGGGAGAGCAGTTACTGAAGGTGAAACAAACAGCCTTCTTCCTCTTTCTTCTGCATTTCTGTGCGTGTTGACAGAGCAGTTTGACCGGGAATATTCCTCTAAATCTCACTGCGTTTGACAGAATGTGTTCACTTCCTCTGACGAGCTGCTGTCGGATGGAAACATCGCTGATGGCGAGATGTTGAGTCAGTTTCTGGACGCGGTGGAGAGCAGCATGCGTCTGATCGGACCTCAGCTGAGAGAACCTGTGACCAGGATGGAGACACACAACACCTGTGAGAAACAACAAACATTACAGTTCAGACACAGTGTTCAAGAGTTTCTGCGGGTCTTTAAAAGTCTTGATTCCACAGCAAATATTCTCAAATATCTAAACATTCTTAAATCAAATACTTTACTTTAGAAGCAAAAAGGAAGATATGAAGTCTTGTTTTCTGAGAAAATGTGGGTTTATGTTTAAAACGAGAACAAATATCTGCCAATGTGGAATTAAACTTGTCTTCCTTTTGATTTAAGTTGATTTTTTTGAACCCATTGATAAATATTTGTTCTTGTTTTAACCATAAATTCACTTCATTTTGAACTGTTTTTCAGGAAACAAGACTGTCTTATCTAAAGTCATTTTGCTTGGCAAGTAAATGTATGTTGATTTAGGAATCTTTATAAATCTGTACTGGATTTTCTTTATTTGCTCTTAAAAAGGTCTTTAAAAGTCTAAAACCTGCAGGAACTCTGATTACTGAATGGACATACTGTTGTGAAAAATAGATTTTATTATAAACACAGATTTACACTCATTCATTTGTAATTGTTGTTTAAGACTGAAAGCAGTTGTTCTGTATGATCATGTGATTGACAGTCGCTGAGGTTGCAGTCACACGGAATCAGACTCCGCCCAGGGGGCGTGTCTCTCTGAGCACAGGCTCCGCCCTCTTCAGCACCAGCTGGGAAACAGTTATAGGGAAATCATATCCAGGTACAAATAAACACGTGCACATATATGTACTAATTAGAGGTCGACCGATAGTGGATTTTGCCGATAGTGGATTTTGCAGATACCGATGGCTAGGTTGGACCACACTGGCCGATACCGATTAAGTAACCGATAGTTTTAAAATTGATACTGAACAAAAACTAAAATAGCGCTTTATTAACAAAAACAGTACTGAACCATACTAGTAGTAGTAGTAAAAAAAATAATAATATTAGTAATAGTAAATGTTGAAATTAACACACTCTAACAAGGAACAATACTTACACAGCTTTCATTCATCTTAATGCTACAACTGGACTCTTATTTTAAAGTGTTGCTACTTAATTTCAACTGTCGTGCTTAAAGATGCACATCTTTAAATATATACACAAAGGACTAGAGGCCGCTCTCGCACTGTGTAATGACAGCAGACCCTTCTCAGCCGCTCCAGCAATGGACGCAACCCGGAAAACTATCGGCATGGATTTTTTGTCGATAAACGATAGTTCCAGCAATCAACTATCGGTGCCGATTAATCGGCAAAACCGATACATCGGTTGACCTCTAGTACTAATGAAACCATCCGCACTTTCATGACGAGATGTAAATATTCTCTTGTTCACAGGTTTTGCGTTTGCGGCTCTGGTCAGTTATAAAGATCTGAACTCATCCAGTGACCTGCTCCACAAGATGAGCAGCGAGAGATCAGACGATAAAGAGAGAAGCGTCACTTATCAACTCAACTCTAAAGTGGTGACGGCCGTCGTCAGTAATGCAGAAACCAAGCAGCTGTCAGAGCCGGTGACGCTCGTCTTTACACACGTGGAGGTGAAGATACTGACAGACCAGCTTATGACCAGCACAACATCTCTCTGGAGACTGTTTCTGTTAATGGTTTAACAGTTCAAATGAAAAAGTACCATGAAAATGTGTATTCCCTGTTTGAAAATGCAGTTTAAGCTGGATTATAGCTGGTTGATGAGCTACCATGTTCCAAAAACCAGCTTGAACACCTTAAGCTGGTATGAGCAGCTGATTGCTTGCTTGTCCAAAATCAGTTTGAGCCAACTAAATCCAGATTAGACCAGTAGAAAACCATCTACCATGTTCCAGACTTAAGGCCCATTCACACCAAGAATGATAACTATAAAGATAACTATATTACCGTACACACCAGCAGACGATATCGTCTGTTTATTCTAAGTGCATGCACGTCTGCCACTTTAAATTCTCCCGCTCGTGACAGCAGGATGGATTCTGATTCAGCTGGAAAAAAACTTTCTGAAAAGATTCCAACGTTATCATTTCTCTTTGATTTAATCATTATAGCTGTGGTGTGGGCTCTGCAATTCTTTAATATTAAGAACGATTTTTAGAACTATATCTGTATCGTTATCGTTATAGTTATCCTCCATGGTGTGAACAGGCCTTTACACTGGATTTTAAAGAGATTGTTTCCTGCCGTACTAAAATGCATTTACAGATTAGAATTTTAAATATGAATCTATGATTCTACAGAAATGTATAAAATATGACTAGGAATTATAAAATGTCTACAAATTAGTGCTATCAAGCGATTAATCGCATCCAAAATAAGTTTTTGTTTACATAAGATGTGTGTGTACTGTGTATATTTATTATGTATATATAAATACACTCATACAGAATATATTTTGAAAATATTTACATGTATTTGCATCCGCACTTTCATGACGAGATGTAAATGTTCTCTTGTTCACAGGTTTTGCGTTTGCGGCTCTGGTCAGTTATAAAGATCTGAACTCATCCAGTGACCTGCTCCACAAGATGAGCAGCGAGAGATCAGACGATAAAGAGAGAAGCGTCACTTATCAACTCAACTCTAAAGTGGTGACGGCCGTCGTCAGTAATGCAGAAACCAAGCAGCTGTCAGAGCCGGTGACGCTCGTCTTTACACACGTGGAGGTGAAGATACTGACAGACCAGTTTATGACCAGCACAACATCTCTCTGGAGACACACACATTTCATGTGCAGAAAATCAAACATTCATGTATTTTTTACCTTTACTGAACTGTCAATCATTCTTCTTCAGGAGAGGGCGGAGTCTGGGGGCGTGGCTTACTCCTGTGTGTACTGGGATGAGTCTGAGGGGGCGTGGTCTGGGCGGGGCTGTGAGAGGGCGGAGTCTAACAGCACTCACACAGTGTGTTCCTGCTCTCATCTCAGTAGCTTCGCTGTGTTAATGGCTCTCTATCCTGTCCAGGTACATCTCTGAGCCAGACGGGGGGGGATTTAACATATTTAATTCAGATTCTAGATGAAATTTTGATGATTTTCCCTCTTCCTCTCTTCCAGGACGCATTTGAGTTGGTGTTGATCACACGTGTGGGTTTAGTTCTGTCTCTGGTCTGTTTGTTTCTCTGTATCCTGACGTTCCAGTTCTGCCGCTCCATCCAAGGAACCCGGACCAGCATTCATCTTCATCTGAGCATCTGTCTCTTCATCGCAGACCTCGTCTTCCTCAGTGGGATCTCCAGCACTCACAATCAGGTGTGTTTGAGTGCAGTAACTGCAGCTAACAGGGAACATTCTCTGTATCCTGACGTTCCAGTTCTGCCGCTCCATCCAAGGAACCCGGACCAGCATTCATCTTCATCTGAGCATCTGTCTCTTCATTGCAGACCTCGTCTTCCTCAGTGGGATCTCCAGCACTCACAATCAGGTGTGTGTCTTATATCTTCTGTATATGGGGGCCATCTGTATAATCGCAAGCAGTGTTTACTGTTTATTATGATGGCTTGACAAAGCCAAGATACTGATCTATTATTTAAGCCTCTATTTCTGAGACTAAATTTGGACTGTGTCTCCTCCTAGAGTTTTTAAGCTACAACCACCGAACTCAGGTCAGTCCTTCAGACTGGTCCAACCCGGGTCGCTGTATCTTTTTCTCACTAATCTAACGTACGGTTTTTGTAAACCGGATGATCCAAAGTGCAAAAAAAATCCCATAAGTTTTCATTGAGGGGGGTGAAAACTTTTGTGGTTTTTTTTGTGCCAACATCAGTGTTTGTTTACAAACGTTACTCATGTAGTTGTGCGGTTTCTCTCTGTTCGTCTCAGGTAGCGTGTGCGATTGTGGCCGGTCTGCTTCATTTCTTCTTCTTGTCTGCGTTCTGCTGGATGCTGCTGGAGGGGGTTCAGCTCTACCGGATGGTTGTGCTGGTGTTTCACACCACATTAAAACATCTCTACATGTATTTGCTGGGATACGGAGTCCCTCTCGTTATCGTTGCCGTCTCTGCCATCGCCTTCCCAAAGGGATACGGCACCGATAGACAGTGAGTAAATATGCGTGAAGCGCTGTTTGTGTTTCAGCTTTTCATGACAGCCTCTAAATCACAGTGTTATCTGAGTGGTTTCCAGCTGTTTGATGATTATTTTGTGTGTTTTTGTTCCAGCTGTTGGCTTTCTCTGGACCGTTATTTCATATGGAGCTTTTTTGCGCCAGTCTGCATCATCGTCGTCCTCAACAGCTTTGTCTTCATCATCACGGTGTGGAAACTGGCCAAAAAGTTCTCCAGCCTCAATCCAGACCTCTCCAAACTCCGCAACATCAGGTGAGTGTTTATGCCTCTGGGCCTCTTTGTTTAGGGGTCACACTTGGCTCCTTCGCGGTCAAAAGTGACCGAAGTCTTGAAATGCAACTTTTTTTTTTCAGGAACATCAGTGCAATACATTTTTGTTTAATAATATTTTTTGATTATTAGTATTTAGAATTTTGAGGGGATTTTATGATACTATGTAATATTTATAAAATTTTAATGAGCTATTTTTTCCATTAGAATTAATATATATTTATTTAATTATTTTTCAATAAATGCAAGATTTCATGTTAAAACAGAGTGAAAACATTTAAAATAAATTTTTTAAGGTGAGAATTGTGTCATCTGGTGGTATAAAAAAATAAAAACTTGTAATGTGTAATGTCTTGTTAACTCCTGTATAGTTATATACATCTACGCAGAGGCCTTTGGATTCCCATTGTTTTTAGACACAATTTCTTCATTTTATTAGGTTTTACTTTTAGATATATATTTAGAAATTCTAAAAGACTACTTTTTTTGTCAAGGTTTAGATATTTTTGGTTAGATAAATATCAGGTTTTGCATTATGGTTTCAAACAATCATAGAATATTCTCAGAATTTGCTCTGTTGCAGTCTTACCAGTTCATTTCTGTGTGTGTGTGTGTGTGCGTGGGTGTATATTTTGAACTCTTGATATTTTAGAGAGTCACCCCTTGATTGCTGTGCACTTTTGGTCTGCACAGTGGCTGATTTGTAGTTTGTACCACCAAAAGATTCTCAGAGTTTTCGTATTTTTTCGAATTTCCCATTTATTTCTTATGTCGGTCATTTTTGACCGCGAAGGAGCCGTGTGTGACTTTTTTAACATATCCGAATCATGTCCATGATTTTTGTGTGTGTTCACATAGCTAATGTGACAAAAGTCACCAAGTGTCATCTCGTTCCGATGGAGCCACGATTTTTTTTTTTTCAAAATATAATATTTTTTTTCGGCCAAAAATGACCGAAGAGGCCCAGAGGGTTAATATATGAGTCCAAAATAGATTCAGTCATTGAGTCTAACCCATTTCTGGTGACTTTCAGGGGGTTTACGGTGGCCGCCGTGGCTCAGATGTGTGTTCTTGGAGGGATGTGGGTTTTCGGCTGCTTCCTCTTCCAGGAGAAAGGAACTCAGGTTGCGTTGTATGTCTTCACCATCTTGAACAGCTTCCAGGGGGCGCTCATCTTCATCATGCACTGCCTCCTGTCCAAACCGGTATTTATAACACACACCAATGCAACAAAATGGAAAACACAGTTATGGTCTGGATTCAAGCTAAATGGCAAAGATCTAGTCAAACAGACAGACGTCCGATTCCCTCATAAATCATTTCACTGCATTCTGCCCAAGAGCCTTCGGTGTGTTTTCACGTGTTTTGTGCCACCCCCTTCAGGTCAGAGACGAGTATTGCAAGCTGATTAGCAGGATCTGCTCACTTAAGCAGAAGAGATATTCAGAATTCAGCACCAATCAGTCCAGCAACAGTCAGGTAAATCTGCACGGCAAGACAGCATCGTTGAATATGTTACCTTTTACTTTAATGTTTTGTAAAGGTTATGCAAATGTTAAGATAAAAGTAAAATAAAAACATTCTCAGAATGTCCTTATGATCTTACTGATATCTTCTGAATGCTAATGTTCTTGGAATATTACAAATAAACTTTCAAAGGATGTTAGATTAAAATAAGATTAGGAGAATGCTGTATTAACAAGATTTGTAATTTAAATAACGTTCTAATTACAACATTTTGGCGCTTTGACTGTTGGTGTCTATTTCGTTCATAGAATTCACCTTTTCAAATTCGGTTTCAAAATTGATAATAAATACCGTTTTGGTGCTCTGTAACAGAAGCATGCACAACAGTTCAAGCGGCACGTGAAACGATCATCTCTTTTCTTTAGCTCTAGCACAAAATAAACATTAATGGACTTCAGAATGTATGTTGAAAGAATCAGTATAACTTACAGAAATTACTCTTACTCTCATGTAATCGATCAGTCAGAGTTTAAACTGCGTAAGGATGTCAATAAAACCAACAATATGTAACATAACATCACATTTACATCAGGACATCAATTCGGTTTCAATTAGGGTTACAAAGGGGTTATGTGAGAAACAGATGAGAGGTACTTTAGATTCATAAAGCTAGTTAAACAGAGCCGGAGCTGCATTGCACAGAGCAGGTGACAAAGACGGCTTGTGTTAACTCCTGTCCTCCTTCGAATTAAAGTGATACTGTTCCTGATACTATAATATTGTGGAGAGATAAACACATCGAGATTCTTATGATGTTTTCTCAGATGGATGCACAATAAAGTGAACCTTTAAATTCAGCTTCCTAAAGCCTTAAGTATACTTGGGTTTTTACTGATGGGCGAAACAAAGCTATATATACATGTATAATCTGTCAAATGCAAACATCTAATACAATTTAATATTGCGTGTTTCTATGATACGTGTTCTTTTATCAACTTTCAGGGCTTGTTTGGTTTGTTCTAACGATGGCTTAGCTAAACAGGCCAATTAAAGATGATTAACCTCTAGTTTTAAAGAGTACAGGGAACTTTTTTGGTCATCTGGGGAAAATAGCTTTGATGGCACATGCGTCAACTGCCTGTGCTCGCACACATTTTCTTTCTCATCAAAACTAAAGCATACTTTGGGCTTCAGTGTTTCCATTTTGAGAACAATGTGATTTTGTAAGACGATAAATCGAATGCGAAAGTTTTAAACTCCTTGCTTCTGCAGCACAGTTGTCTTTATTAGCTCTCTATTGTATGTGTAATGATATTTGATAAGAAACAAATGTTTTATTTGACATTTTCCACAAAATCTTTGTATCTTTTGTAGAAAAAATTTGTTTTTTTGCTGTTACTTTTGTATTTGAAATAAGGGTCATTTTAGCCCTGATGTGGTACTGCGATGTTTTCCAAAAAGTATTAAATAACTGCTAAGAGAGGCTGTGGCTGATTTCTGTTTTGTGTTCCCAGGGCCGTTTCTAGCAATATATATAGATATATAGATATATGTTTATATATACATATACATATATATTCTTTTCAGACACCAGTTTCTTGTCACATTCAAATTGGTTGTCATAGTAACGACACTAATTTGTGGCGATTCAGCTGCATTGGGAGTTTCACAAATCTGAATGCATTATTTGTAAATTTGCACAATTTATTATCTGTAATATCATTGTGTAGCCACTAGATGCCTGTATAGCCCTATGTAACAATCCCTAGTAGCTAAAACATTGCACATAATTTACACATAATTTTAATTTTATTACATTTGGATACACGTTTAGATATTATCAGTGGCTACTTTTTGTCTTAATCTGTTTTTTGTTCAATTTTGTTGTTGTTGCTTGAAACATTGATTTAAAGTGTCAGTTGTTGCATTATTATTTCAGTCAAACCTATAAAACCTACGGTGGCCGAGAGAGCTCAATGTGCTGCAACTTCAGAAAACACATGCAAATAGAAAAAGCACCAGCAAATCAAGAAAACATCTTCATCAGTTTGACAGCAGGTGCTGCAAATGCTCACAACGCAAACAAATAAAGAATTTTATTTGCAGCGAGTTTCTTTGTTTGGTTGTGTTGGGAGCATTTGAAGCGCGTGTGTTGTCAAATTGATGAAGTTGTTTTCTTAATTTGCAGGTGTTTTTTCTATTTGCAGCTCGTTGAGCTCTCTCGGCCACCGTAACTACATATAAGCCTGATCAGTGGCATAAAAGTAATCAGAATGCAGCTACTTATTCGTGTTTTTTCTATTTGCAGCACGTTGAGCTCTCTCGGCCACCGTAACTACATATAAGCCTGATCAGTGGCATAAAAGTAATCAGAATGCAGCTACTTATTTCTTTGCTACTCATTGACAACGCGTGAACTTCCCCTTTAAATAACGCGACGCTCTGCAATCTGTGTATGACGCTGGTCCCATTAAGCGCTGTTAGAAGTGAATGAATTGATTCAGCATTTCGACACTTCCGTAAGGATGCGTTAAATTCGACAAAGCGGTTTAATAAAGGATGTATTGATCTTGGGAATTAGCGAATTTTACTATACCAATATTTTTTAATTGGCTGTTAAGTTTACATGGGAATATTACACAACACGCTGATCCTTTAACAATGCATTGGCGCAAAAATGCACACCTTTTGGACAAATCTCGCAACATGATGCCTAAACAAAATACTGATTTTGTGCACTTTTTATTGTACCAATATTTTAAATTGGCCTTTGAACTTGGCTTTATTGCATGGCAAAAGAAAAAGCGTTACCTTGCCAAAGCACTGACGGAGCCCATTGATCTAATGATTAAAGTCCCCATGAAATCAAAATTAAAGTTTTTTGGGTGTTAGTATCAATATGTTAGTCTTAAGGTTATCTATAAGGCAGTGTGCTCCAAAACGGTGACAAAATTCGCATTTAGAAGATATAAGCATTCAAAGCTTGCAGTTCGTCACTTCCGCCAAAATGACTCAACGATTTTTTTTGACGTCACATCGTATTTCAGCTTCTCATCAAACTTTCTGTCCAATCAAATGCTCTCTAGAATCCGAAGCGCCCGCCCCTACACTATAAAATAGACGCTGAAGCCGTGGCTGAAATCGGTCACTTGTCCACAGAATTAGTATTTTCTGTACAGTGAATGGCACGTAGTGCACTGTATAGGGGACTGGGAACGATTCAAACAGTGTAAATATGCTTTCCATTGAGGAAAAAAAGAAATCTGGTTTGGCGCTAAGCACCGCACACACACTCTGTTCCGGTCCAGAGACACGATAGCATGGAGCGGATCACATGCGCAAGTCGCCACAAACCACTACATGTATCGGAGCTATTTGTATTCTACACAGAACGCTATATCTTATAGCAATTTGGATAAGATTGTGGCTGGCATACTCTGTCAAATGTGGCTTTACGGAGCTCAACGGCTCTAAACGGCTCTAGCCCAAGCTGTGATATAAACTAACGCTATTGGCTA
>NW_015506730.1:298488-308296 GCF_001515645.1 Sinocyclocheilus grahami
ATTTCCAGTTTTCAGATAAATGAAGGCTATAGTTTCAGTTTCAATTTTCCAGTAAAAAACTAATTTCAGTGCATCACTAGAATATGGTTCTGCTTCTAAACGTGTCCTTTGACCTCTACAGCAACCTCTACGGAGCGATCAGGCCACAGGAGAGTCCAAGATATAGAGCGGCTGCCAGTGCTGGAGGACCCTTGTAGATGTTTGACCTTTACAGACACATGGTAGTCTCACAGAGCTTTAATTCTGCAGCACATGGGACTCCTTTCCATTGAGAGGATCTGCAACTGCTTGCTTTCTCTCTGTTAGGCAAGCATTTCAGGTCTCGACTCATCACATGACCTAGATTCCACACATATCAGCTAAAACAGATAAATCAGTCAAATATGCAGGGCAGTTTTCTTTCTCTAATGGACTTTGGAGACACTTTAGCTGTTCTGTATCGTGCCTTTAGCGGAGAACGTCTTATAGTGCATGCAAAAGGCAGCTTTTATTTGCTTATATGTGACCCTGGAGCACCAAACCAGTCATAAGGGTAAATTTCATCATCTGAAAGCTGAATAAATAAGCTTTCCATTGATGTATGGTTTGTTAGGATCGGACAATATTTGGCCGAGATACAATTATTAGAAAATCTGGAATCTGAGGGTGCAAAAAAATCTAAATATTGAGAAAATCATCTTTAAAGTTGTCCAAATGAAGTCCTTAGCAATGCATATTACTAATCAAACATTAAGTTTTGATATATTTATGGTAGGACATTTACAAAATATCTTCATGGAACATGATCTTTACTTAATATCCTAATGATTTTTGGCATAAAAGAGAAATGTATAATTTTGACCCATACAATGTATTGTTGGCTATTGCTACAAATATCCCCCAGCGACTTAACACTGCTTTTGTGCTGCAGGCTCACAAATGTGAAAATGTTATTGATGATATTTGAAGAACTCGTCTTCTATGTGCCTTATGAAAGAGGTCGTGTTCTCGGAAGCCTCAATCGATTATCAATCACAAACCACCGCGTTTATATGATCTGCACTTACATGCCACTTTACGTCTTTAAGCTGTTGGGAAACCTCTATTTATGTGAGAAACAGATGAGAGGTACTTTAGATTCATAAAGCTAGTTAAACAGAGCCGGAGCTGCATTGCACAGAGCAGGTGACAAAGACGGCTTGTGTTAACTCCTGTCCTCCTTCGAATTAAAGTGATACTGTTCCTGATACTATAATATTGTGGAGAGATAAACACATCGAGATTCTTATGATGTTTTCTCAGATGGATGCACAATAAAGTGAACCTTTAAATTCAGCTTCCTAAAGCCTTAAGTATACTTGGGTTTTTACTGATGGGCGAAACAAAGCTATATATACATGTATAATCTGTCAAATGCAAACATCTAATACAATTTAATATTGCGTGTTTCTATGATACGTGTTCTTTTATCAACTTTCAGGGCTTGTTTGGTTTGTTCTAACGATGGCTTAGCTAAACAGGCCAATTAAAGATGATTAACCTCTAGTTTTAAAGAGTACAGGGAACTTTTTTGGTCATCTGGGGAAAATAGCTTTGATGGCACATGCGTCAACTGCCTGTGCTCGCACACATTTTCTTTCTCATCAAAACTAAAGCATACTTTGGGCTTCAGTGTTTCCATTTTGAGAACAATGTGATTTTGTAAGACGATAAATCGAATGCGAAAGTTTTAAACTCCTTGCTTCTGCAGCACAGTTGTCTTTATTAGCTCTCTATTGTATGTGTAATGATATTTGATAAGAAACAAATGTTTTATTTGACATTTTCCACAAAATCTTTGTATCTTTTGTAGAAAAAATTTGTTTTTTTGCTGTTACTTTTGTATTTGAAATAAGGGTCATTTTAGCCCTGATGTGGTACTGCGATGTTTTCCAAAAAGTATTAAATAACTGCTAAGAGAGGCTGTGGCTGATTTCTGTTTTGTGTTCCCAGGGCCGTTTCTAGCAATATATATAGATATATAGATATATGTTTATATATACATATACATATATATTCTTTTCAGACACCAGTTTCTTGTCACATTCAAATTGGTTGTCATAGTAACGACACTAATTTGTGGCGATTCAGCTGCATTGGGAGTTTCACAAATCTGAATGCATTATTTGTAAATTTGCACAATTTATTATCTGTAATATCATTGTGTAGCCACTAGATGCCTGTATAGCCCTATGTAACAATCCCTAGTAGCTAAAACATTGCACATAATTTACACATAAATCACACATAAATTAATTTTAATACATTTGGATTTGGATACATGTTTAGATATTATCAATGGCTACTTTTTTGTCTTTATCTGTTTTTTGTTCAATTGTTTTGTTGTTGTTGCTTGAAACATTTAAATAATAATGCAATAACTGACACTTTAAATCAGTCAAACCTATAAAGACCTTTGTAACCCCAAACTACATATAAAAGCCTGATCAGTGGCATACAAGTAATCAATGCAGCTACTTAATTCTTTGCTACACATTAAGCGTGAACTTCCCCTTTAAATAACGACACTCTGCCCTCTATGTGTATGTATAGTGAATGGCACGTAGTGCACTGTATAGGGGACTGGGAACGATTCAAACAGTGTAAATATGCTTTCCATTGAGGAAAAAAAGAAATCTGGTTTGGCGCTAAGCACCGCACACACACTCTGTTCCGGTCCAGAGACACGATAGCATGGAGCGGATCACATGCGCAAGTCGCCACAAACCACTACATGTATCGGAGCTATTTGTATTCTACACAGAACGCTATATCTTATAGCAATTTGGATAAGATTGTGGCTTTACTCTGCTCACTCTAGCCCGCCGTGTGTGATGCTGTGTTTCGTTGTGAAAGACTTTGTTTGGCCTTCCTAAACTAACGCTATTGGCTATTTTAAAAAGGGGCAGGGCTGCTTGATATGTACCGCCCTGTCTTCCTGTTTCAGTTAAAATGAGGCCAACACATTCACCCCTTGTCCAAATACCCACACTTGCGGTCATGGCCACTTGAGACAGGAAGTAAGTGCGCAAGACTGTCCCAGGTCTTAAAGGGGTCATATGATGCGATTTCAATCTAACTTTGTTACTAACAAAACTACTTTGTTTGGTCTTCCAAAAGAGGACGATATCGCTTCGTCATGCCTAGAGCTGATCCGTGCTGATTGCTGAGGAAATACTACAACTTTGCGCTGTTGATCGCCGGATCGGCTTTCACCGTGGACGAAGCAGAGTCCAGCCCGGGGTCGTCAAATGTGGTTGCTGCAAGCCCGCCCGCCGCCGCTCACTCTAGCCGGCTGACGCTAACTCTAGACCCCGGCCTCTGCTCACTCTAGCCCGCCGTGTCTGATGCTGTGTTTCGTTGTGAAAGACTTTGTTTGGCCTTCCAAAAATGGACATGACTAGAAATCAGTGGTTAAGTTGTATTTACAACACTGTTCCAGAACACTTCAACCCAAATATCCAGATGTGTGCAGCACATTTTATGGAGGACTGTTTCCTGATCCTGGTAGAGTAGACTACAATGCCGGCTGTTCTGACTCACAGTGTTCTGACTCACACTGTGAGTACGTTTTTTATATTTAAAGAGTTTTTATATTTTATATATTTAAAGCAAGTTTTTTGGGCAGTAGAGTAGCACTTGTTGTTTGTCATTTCTCCGATCACAAATGCAGACAGGGTTTTATGTTTACGCGGCGCGATGCAACGCAATGCGTAAAAACACCAATGTATAGTATTTGGAAAATAATGTTTTTTTAACCTTAAACCGCATAAACACATTTCATTACACCAAATACACAACATAATGTTATTTTTAGCAGCATCATATGACCCCTTTAAAAATACCAAAGCGCAGTGCCCTTAACGCACACTAAACCCACACTATCTCGAATACCGCTCCGGAGCGGTATTCAAGGGTTAGTGTATCCCATCATGCATCATGTTCTGGAAATAAATCGTGAGACTTTTTGCCAAGATGGCACGAGAGGTCACGGAAACCTTTCCAATGTAAGTTAAATATGAATAATAATAAGATATTACATATAATTTGGTAGTAAAACAAAGTGCTACACATTTTTACTGCTGCAAAGATTAGTATTTTTATTTTTGTACAACATTTGCAACTGCTTTTTATCACTTAATTCAATTGTGTCATCTACAGCGACTACTGAACAGACATTTAGAAGTTGATTTTAAAATGCAAAGTACTGAAAATAATAGTAAAACTATGTAAACAATTTGCATTTTTACAACACTATAAGTGTGTCCCATCAGGTAATGAAAAGTTGTACACACACTTGTGGTCTTCATGCTCACTTGAACCAAATACAGGAAATATGTCATAAGTAATCAAGTGGTTAAGTGCAAAGACCGCAAGTGTGGGTATTTGGACAAGGCAAGTGTAACGCTGCATGTCTCTAAGCATTTCAGGGGACCTTTAAGCACTCCAAATGCAAACTTTGCATGCAACAATCCGGCAGCAATTGACAGCACTCTGATCCAATGGCATACAGGCATCGTCAGATTGACAGTACTCTAGCCCAGTGATGTTGGGGTATCCAGTGGGGGCGGCAGTCATATTTCAGGGTGGCCGTGCCACTCTTTATCACAACCCTGCCAAAATGTAGCACCAGTACATGCTCATTGGCGCCCCCTTCAGCTGGTGGTGCCCTAGCCGACCGCCTAGCTTGGCTATGCCCAGAAACGGTACTGTGTGTTCCCATGAGTGGCCTTGCCAAATACACCATAAACATACATTTTAATTCTACATCATACATCCATCTGCACATTAAAGTAGTTGGAAGGAAGAAATACAGAAGATAAATGTTTACCCAGTAAATATCTTCCCTTACATGGCAGCACAAATGCTCTTTGAGAACAGAGATGATATGGAGCTAATAGCATTCTGAGAAAAGAGCTTTCTTAATTAAATGAATGTATTCAAATGAAAACCATACCAGAAAATGTTCCCTTAATGTTAGCTTTTGGTTCCTGTTTTGAGTGTTTGGAATAACATTTTTTCAAAACCATTAAATATTGTTCCCAGAACAGTGCAGGTCATTTTTCTTTTTTTGAAGCATCCTAAACTATCGCAAAACTTGCCTCGATGGTTACTTTGCCATGTAAAAAAAAAAAAAAAATGTTTGTTGCAACAACCTATAGAGAATATTAAGGTTATGCAGTGTTTTATCTTTACACTTGATTACTTAATTCAATTTCTCTAGTATTTCTTGCCGTAGTCTTCAATAGGCTTGAAACCATTTATTTACATTAGTTAGTAAAGTATCTAGTATTACTTATGACCCATAAACATTGCACTTGCATTTTTTTTGCATCGTATTCCTGAGCTTTTGGACTAAATAGATTGTTTTAAAATCCTTCCTGCACTATTTGTAGATAAACTCCTTCACTTTGCATGAAGTCTTCTCTCTTCTGCATTAGGAAAGATGCTGTCGCATTTCTCGCAACTGGAGTCTTTCTGCTTAGTTTGTTTTCTCTCAATTCTCCCTAAATTTCTTCGTGGGACAAATGTTTTCCCACAGGTGATGCAGGAAAAACCCTTGGCCTTCAGCTGATCTTTTGATGTCGAGGCCGTTAACAAAATTAACCACCGCTGACATCTGAAATGAACAAAATGTTGATAAAATGTAGTGCTTTGCAATATTCTCAAAGAGTTTGTGAATCATTTATGTATCCTACCTCTGCCGGCATCTGACGCTGTTACGCCACCACCTTTGTAAGTATTGCTACTGGAAATGGTGCCAGATGTACCTATGCATACCGAAAGGATAGTTAACCTTACACTTAAGGCTTGAAGAGAGGTACTGGCTATGCTGCGTGATGCACACCCTGGCATCGTACACATGAAGGGACTTGCAAGGAGTTAAAATCTTCTTGGGGCACGATGGTCTCGCGGTACAAGATGGTCCTGGCTGCATATTGACTTTGCACGCCCTTTCCAAGGCAAAATATTTCTAGTTATATAATATAGTTGTTGATGCACACAGCAAGTGGCTAGAAGTGACTCTGATGAGTTCCATGTCATCACCAGCAGTTATTAACACACTGATGGCGCTTTTCCACTGCATGGTACGGCACGATACGATTCACTTTTGGGGGGTTTTCCACTGGGTACAGTACCTGGTACTTTTTTTAGTACCACCTCGGTTGGGGTTCCAAGTGAACCGTACCGTTACCAAAACGTGACGTGTAAACTCTGCTGATCACGGATTGGCCGGAGAGAATCGTCACTACCTGCGTCACTGAACTTGTGACACAAACACAAAAGAACCGCTAGATTTAAATCAGCACAGCCAGCGAAGGATCTAACGTAACTGTTTTGAATGAGCGAACCTTTTTTTTAACAACCAAAAAGTTTTGTTGTCTGTTGCGGAAGTACAGACGTTCCTCTCGTTGATAGCAGAGGAGCGGATCCAGCGAGAGCTTGATGGGGCGACGCGGAATGAAAAAGTTATTTTCAGGAGTCGTGGCAGTATAGGCGGGCAACTATAATGACATGTGAATAATCCCGCCCACTCTAAAGCGGTACTGAACTGCTGTGGAAACGCAAACCGTGCCAAACCGTGCCGTACTGAGCCGTTCCGAGCCGACTCGTACCACGCAGCCATAAGACTGCTTTTTGCAACACATGGGTTGCCCGATAGTCATATGGCACTTTTCCACTGCGTGGTACGATTCGACTCGGCACGGCTCAGTACGGTATGACACGGTACGGCTCGGTTTGCGTTTCCACTGCAGAAACAGCCACTTTTTGGTTGTTAAAAAAGGTGCGCTCGTTCAAAACAGTTGCGTTTGATCCTCCGCTGGCTGTGCTGATTTAAATCAAGCGGTTCTGTTTTGTTTGTGTCGCAAGTTCAGTGACGCAGGTAGTGACGATTCTCTCCGGCCAATCCGTGATCAGCAGAGTTTACACGTCACATTTTGGTAACAGTACGGTTCACTTGGAACCTCAACCGAGGTAGTACTAAAAAAAGTACCAGGTACTGTACCCAGTGGAAAACCCCCCAAAAGTGAACCATACCGAGCCGTACCATGCAGTGGAAAAGCGCCAATAGTTTCAGGCAATGGCGCTGCTTTCACATCCACAGAGTTCCAAGAGTTTGCCGAGCGCAATGGCATTCGTCACGACACTACAGCACCTTATCAATTGAGTTATTGAGTTACAGCCGCCCACAATAGATGGAAAACACTGGTGAGGAGCTTGCTGGGGCTGAGGGCATGTCAGAGTCCCCTCCTTCTAGGAGGTACCCCGAGAGCATCATCCCCCAAGAAGATTTTCAGACTTTGTAGACTGGGAGAAAGGGATGTAGTGTATTGTCTAAATATATTGCAATAGTGAGGTTCCTTTAAGTGGGCTAAAGACTGGGAGGGGAGTTACTAGTTTTCCCCGAGGGGAAGTGGTGTGTTATGCAGACTGTTCTAGGTGCTAACTGAAGATGTATGTTCTGCTCTGTGTTGTATCGTGTTCAGTAAAAATGTACAGATTACAACAGCCTCCTCCTACTCAGACAGAATGTGATTTCAGATGCACAGTTAGCCTTGGATGCCTGGAGACTTTGCAAATATGACAGAGTAAACAAACTGGACTTTGGCTCTCTAATGCAAATTAAAGTTAATAACAGTCATGTCTAGCCATGATGTGGTAATATTAAAATACTGCTAAAAGAAACTGTGACCATTTTTGTGTTCACATGAGGTCAATACTCCAAATACACATACAATTTAATTCTATTTGACGTTACAGTGAAGTTAAAGTAGTTGCCACAAAACAATTTTTCATTTTTATCCAGTA
This sequence comes from Sinocyclocheilus grahami, assembly GCF_001515645.1. Taxonomy (NCBI): domain Eukaryota; kingdom Metazoa; phylum Chordata; class Actinopteri; order Cypriniformes; family Cyprinidae; genus Sinocyclocheilus; species Sinocyclocheilus grahami. The sequence continues at coordinate 306,319 of NW_015506730.1, forward strand.
AATATCTTACCTTACATGGCAGCATACATGCTATGTAAGAACAGTGATGAAATGGATAATTAATAAGCCATGGCTCTTTTGAATCCCTCCCAGCAATGAAAAAAAAACTGAGTGCAATTGCCAGTGACTCTCTCACTCTTTACGCCATTTCATCACATAAAATATGATTAACAGCCTTATGTAATCCAGGTACTTGTATTATTGTAGTATTTTATTTTGAGGATTTTTAATAGTTCTGTCTGGTTTAATATAAAAATCATTGCTCTACTCCAGTGGTCACCAACCTTTTTAGGCCCAAGATCCCTGACCTCGGCCTTTATGAAAGACAAGATCTACCTATTGAAGAATTGATCGAAAAAGACATCCTAGATTGTACGTCAAATTTGAGGCCTTTTACTTAGTATTTTAATTAGTGATGCGCCGATCATAGCTGATTCAGAATTCAGATTTTCTTTTTTTTTAACTAGCAAAATGGATTCTGATACTGATTTTTAAGCAAATTTATTTATTGGCTATTTGCTTTATAACAAACGAACTGGCTTTAAACTAAAATATCTAGCCATTTGAAATTAGAGGCAACCACTGCATTTTAATCATGATCTGCACAGGCAGTTGTTTTTGATTTGATTGAGATTAATTTCAGGATTTAAAACAAAAACAGAGTGGTCAGTCAGACCATTAGGTGTTATTTATTTATTTGCTACATAAAACATCTGCACGAAACAAAAACAGCAAGTCTGAATGAGACACACTCTCTTACAGCAGGTGGCGCCAATGAACAGAGTTGCCAGGTTTTCGCAATAAAACTAGTCCAATCATGTTTCGAGGGGGGTTCGCCTGTAAAAATCGCATTTCGGGGGTAAAATACACGTTTTTCGGCAGGGATCTTCCAGTAAAATTCACATTCCAGGGGCTAAATATCACGTTATTGGAGTCGCTTCAACCCACGGACACGAACAACAACCCACGGCAACAGTGTTAATGTAGCCCAATTTCGCGGGAAAACCGCGGACTTGGCAACACTGCTTATGAACCGACCGCAATATAGCATTTCCTTGTTTACTGCTGTAAACAAAGCAGAGCTGCGCTTTATAGGAGAAGAAAATGCCATTGCCATCGAAACTTTTCTCAAGACAGTTGCCTTCATTGATACATTAATACAACCCGATAAATGTAATGCATTTTTGTACTTATTTTACTGTTTTTTTCGGGATCTACTGGGAGAGTGATAAAGATCTACCAGTCGATCGCGATCGACGGGTTGGCGACCACTGCTCTACTCTATCAAACATGACTTTATATACAGCACTTGGATCAATCCACCGCATTAAAAAAGTTCACTGCCCCCTACTGGCAGTAAGAGCTGAATGAACATTTTTTTGTTGTTTTCTCCAGATTGACTGATGAAAGTCACTCTGATGATTCTGGAGCAGTTTGTTCTTTAGCGTGTTTGTTCTGGTGGGTCTGAAAACTACCTAAATAAGCGAATCTCTCGCCGCAGATGGAGCAGGAGTAAGGTTTCTCTCCTGTATGAACTCGCTGATGGACCTTAAGGATGTCTGATCGAGCAAACGTCTTGTCACACTGTGAGCATTTGAACGGTCTTTCTCCAGTATGAATCCTCTTGTGCTTTTGTAAAGTATCAACCTTACTGAAACTCTTCCCACAAACACTGCAGTGATATGGTTTTTCTCCAGTGTGGACTCGCTTATGAAATACAAATTGAGATGGACTAGCAAAGCTCTTCCCGCAGTAGGAGCACAGATATGGTTTCTCTCCAGTGTGATTCCTCTCGTGACAAATCAGGAAGGATTTGTGACGGAATCGTTTGTCGCAGTGTTTGCACTGAAACGGTTTCTCATCAGAGTGGATTTTCTGGTGTGACTTTAGAGAGCTTGAGTCTGTGTAGGTTTTCCCACATTCACTGCACTGATACGGCCTCTCATTGGTGTGAACACGTACATGTTTCTTCAGATGA
>NW_015506730.1:308334-327347 GCF_001515645.1 Sinocyclocheilus grahami
CTGCGGTAGTAAAGCTGATGTTGCATATCTTACAGCTGAAGTCTTTCTGTTCTGTGTGTGTTCTCTCGTGTCTCGCTAAATGACCCTCTGAACTCAGTGTTTTTCCACAGGTGGCGCAGGAGAAACTCTTGACCGTCAGCTGATCTTTTGATGTTAAGTATGTTTCTCCGTCAGAAGATGAACAGCCTTCGTCATCTGAAATGAACAAAATGGTTATAAATTCTGGGTTTTAAAATAGATTTGAGATTTGTTTGTAACTCAGGAAATATACAGAAAGTCTGTAATAATTTGTCTATATAAGTCTAGGGGTGAACAATTAATTAAAAAAAAAAATCAAAAAAATGTTTTTTAGAAAACTTTATCATTATTTTTTATTGATAAACTGAGTTTGGAAATGCAACATTCTCCACACGTCACCATATTTATAATTTTATAGTATAAGAAATAGTGTTATTGATATTGCAATGTATTTCTTTCATGATTTTATAATTTATAATAATATATTTATTTATTAATAATTAATTGTAATTCGATTTTTGGCCAAATTATGCAGCCTTACAAACAGGCACGGCAAATCTGGCTCACTTAAAAAACACATTCAAGATCAAAATCTCAACAGAGAGAGAAAAAAATACTATAATTTGCCATTATGTTCCCAAATATCTCTTGAGAGAAAATCTTCTCTCAAAATTGATCAGATCATCAGAGACCAACTGTCAATAAAAACCTGATCCTGCAGAGACTCTGCTGACATTCAAGTGTCATAAAAGGAAGAAACACACCTGGAGGAATGAATTCTTCTTCATCATCATCCCCATTATTCTCATCATCATCCTCCTCTTCCTCATCACTGTGTTGTTGTTCTTTCTCTGCGGTGGTTTCTTCTCCTCGGCTCTCCATCAGGTTCCTGCAGTCCAGCAGTTTGACGGAGCACATCTTCAGCGGCGTCTGCAGCATCTGCTGTTCTCCAGCGTTACAGTCAGAGGTTTGATCAGTGGATTCATGATCCTGAGCGTCAGTATAACAGAGTAAAGTGAGGCTGAGCTCTGAGTCCTGTGTGTCTCTGGATCTCTGATCTCTGACGCTCCAGACTGAATCCTGAGCTTCTGTCCCATCAGCCGCACGCACTGAAACCTGCTCCACATCCTGACAAACACAATCAGCTTATCAATACAGAATCATATATCAGTTGATTCTGACACTCATGAATCAACTTTGAAACGTAAAGGGATAGTTCACACAAAAATGAAAATTCTGTCATTAATTACTCACCCTCATGTCGTTCCAAACATGTAAGACCTTCGTTAATCTTCGAAACACAAATTAAGATATTTTTGATGAAATCCAAAACCTTTCTGACCCTCCATAGACAGCAATGAAACTGAAATGTTCCCAGGCCCAGAAACGTAGTAAGGACTTTGGTTAAATAGTCCATGTGATATCAGTGGTTCATCTGTAATGTTATGAAGCTATGAGAATACTTTTTGTGCAAAAAGAAGGGTTTAATTAAAGATGAAAGAGATGTGTTTTAGCCGATTCTTGAAGATGGCTAAGGACTCGGATTGAGTAGAGCAGGTCATACCACCAGGAGGGACCATTTGATTTAAAAGTCTGTATAAGTGATTTTGTGCCTTTTTGGGATGGGCACATAACTCTGAAGTAATGAATTTAGGTAAAGGGGTGCAGAGCCAGTGGTGGTTTTGTAGGCAAACATTAATGCCTTGAATTTTATGCGAGCAGCTAATGTTAGCCAGTGCAAATTGATAAACAGAGGTGTGACATGCATTTTTTTCGGCTCATTAATCTTGCTGCCGTGTTCTGGATTAATTGTAAAGGCTTGATTGAACTGTCTGGAAGACCTGCCAAGAGAGCATTTCAATAGTCCAGCCTGGACAGAACAAGAGCTTGAACCAGGAGTTGTGAAGCATGTTCTGAAAGAAAGGGCCTGATCTTCTTGATGTTGAATAAAGCTAATCTGCAGGACTGGACAGTTTTAGCAATGTGGTCTGAGAAAGTCAGCTGATCATCAATCATAACTCCAAAGTTTCTGGCTGTTTTTGAAGGAGTTATGGTTTGTGTGTCTAACTGGAAGGTGAAATTGTGATGAAACGATGGGTTTGATGGAACCACAAGCAGTTCTGTCTTGGCAAGAAATGTCTATCCAGCAAGAAATGTCTGTTAGACAAGCTGAGATGCGAGCAGCTATCGTCAGATCATCAGGATGGAATGAGAGGTAGAGTTGAGTGTCATCAGCATAGCAGTGATATGAAAAGCCATGTTTCTGAATGACAGAACCTAGTGATGCCATGTAGACAGAGAAGAGAAGTGGTCCAAGAACCGAGCCCTGAGGCACCCCAGTAGCTAGATGTTGCGACTTGGACACCTCACCTCTCCAAGATATCTTGAAGGACCTATCTGATAGGTAAGACTCAAACCACTGGAGTGCGGTTCCTGAGATGCTCTTTGCCAATAGGGCTGACAGGAGAATCTGGTGGTTAACCATGTCAAAAGCAGCGGACAGATCCAACAAGATAAGTTTTGAAAATTTGGAATCTGCTCTTGCCAGTCTTAGGGCTTCAATAACTGAGAGCAAGCCAGGCTCGTTGAATATTTACTTCTGAAACCAGACTGGTTGCTGTCGAGGAGGTTGTTCTGTGTGAGAAAGGCAGAGACTTGGTTGAACACAGCTTGTTCAAGTGTTTTAGCAATGAACGGAAGAAGGGAAACCGGTCTGTAGTTCTCTAAAAGAGATGGGTTAAGAGTGGGTTTCTTAAGAAGTGGGGTTATAAGAGCCTGTTTAAATGTTGAGGGAAAAACACCAGTGTGAAGAAATGTGTTAATGATGTGAGTGAGTGCACGTACAACTGCAGGAGAAATGGCTTGAAGGAGATGAGATAGAATAGGATTAAGCGGACAAGTAGTAGGATGATTGGAAAGGATGAGTTTGGAGACTTCTGCCTCAGAGAGTGGAGAGAAGGATGAAAACGAGTGTATGTTTGCTGGTAAGATGTGCTTGACAAATTGTGGTGTGGAAAATTGTGCATGCGAGAGTTAGATGAATTGTTAATTTTGTTATGATATAATGTCCTTTTAGCAGTGGAGGCATTAACACAGAATGAAGAGTGGAGTGACTGATACACATTAAGGTCAGTAGTATTTTTTTATTTGTGCCACACCCTTCCAGCAGCCCTGAGCTTAGAATCATGCTCGCGGAGAACATCAGACAGCCAAGGGGCAGAAGGTGTGGTAAAGCCTGTCCTGGAAGACAAGGGGCAGACAGTGTCTAAACCAGATGTAAGAGTGGAGCATAAAGTAGCAGTAGCACTGTTAGCATCAAGAGATGATAACTGTTTAGGGGGAGGAAGCAAAGATGAAACCATAGCAGATAGCCGGGAGGGTGAGAGTGAGCGTAGGTTACGTCGAAAGATGACATGTGGAGGGGTATATGTTGTGTCAGGAACCATGTTGAGGTTAAGAGTGAAGAGGAAGTGATCCGAGGTGTGCAGTGGAGTAACCAGCACATGATCAGTGGAGAAGTGTCTTGTGTAAATAAGGTCCAGTTGGTTGCCTGATTCGTGAGTAGCCGTAGTTAACACTCTCTTGAGATCAAAAGAGGCAAGAAGAGTGTGGAAGTATGCAGCCTGAGGTTTATCTAGGTGGATGTTGAAGTCTCCAAGCACAACTAGGGAGTACCATCCTCAGGAAAGGTTGAGAGCAGCACATCTAATTCTTCCACAAAGTTACCTAGTGGTCCTGGGGCCAATAAACAACTACAAAATAGATTTTAAAAGGGTGGGTAATAGTGACTGAATGTGATTCAAAGGAGCTGTTGATACCCAGAGAAGGTAAAGGAATACATTTCCAATCATTAGAGATAAGCAGACCAGTACCTCCACCTCTTCCAGTCAGACGGGGAGTGTGGGAAAATAAGAAATAATTGGAGTGCTGCAGGGGTAGCAGTGTCCTCTGGTTTGTCTGGTCAGTGCAAATAATCAAAAAGTTGAAAATAAATTATCGGGTAGGGTTAGGGTAGGGAGGGCTTATATTGTCCCAATAAGGTGGCATCCATTTAATAATTTAAATTAAAATGATCATTTACACTCAATACGTTATTATTGCATTCTGTTTTATAATGTACTACCATACTGAGGTGCAGATAATTGCCACTATTTGCAATAAGTAGTTTAAATAGTAGAAAATCCTGCTATTTTAACATAGTGTAAAGCCACAATCACACTAGAGTTTGAGCAAAATTCCCTCTCATGCTTTTTAAAAATTATACACATAACTAGTGTTGTCAAAAGACCAGGTACTTCGGTACCAAGTCGGTACTAAAAAAATGAAAGCGTTACGGTACCAGGCTTTTTTAAGTACCGGTGGTACCGAGAACCCGGTCAACCCGGTTCTTGATGCGCGGCGACAGCGACCTCAAAATGAGGAAACACACCAAACTAACAAAACACTTTAAAGACAGACACCCAGATCAAATGAAGGAGTTCAAGCAGGTAAGTTTCATTTAAATTTATAATATTTAGAGTGTTTCCCATACATTGATTTATTTGTGGCAGCCCGCCACAATATCAAAACTGACCACCACAAATAGATTTTCCAAAAGGCTTTGACTTCATTGAATAAACATGAGCACTGCACATGTCTGCACGTGTCAAAGTCGAAACCCAGTGCGGGTGTTTTTATATCACTGTGTTTCTGAAGGAACCCGACTGTCTTCAGAAAATTATGGATGTCATTTTCATTTCATCTTGCCTGTAATGCCTGAGCAGCGTTTGTGAGCGCAGCGCTTATTTGATTACAGCCGTTACCGGGGAAACCTCTATCTCTCCCGCTCTACAAGCGCCTCCTGCTGGCAGATAATGAATTTGCATATATATGCCGCCACAAATAGAGTGCAAGTCTGTGGGAAACACCGCTTCTGTTATGGATATATTATTCACTATTTTAATTTGAATATCGGATTGAAATGAACATCGCTGTTATTAGTGTAGTTAAGCGTTAGCATAAGAGCAGGCTAAAGCTAATAATGAACATTAGAATGAAATTTCTTTATTAACTATTTAATGCTCCTATAACCTTTATTTAGGACATGATGATATTTACTGTTTTTAAACACCAGAGGCTTTTAAATTAATTGTGAATCTAAAATATGCGTGTTAGATAATGTACAAATGGTTAACATTGTTTGTGTCATATCAGTCAGAAAAGCAGTTCTGGGCTTTTTCTTTTTCTTTTTAGCTAACTTAGTTAGTTGATAATCTTGGCTGAATAACTCTCGGTGAATTGGTACCGAGAACCATGGATTTTCACTGGTATTGGTACCAAATACGGAAATTTAGAATACATCTAAAATGTTTCCTGCAGCGCTGCAGTTTTAAACATATGTTCTTTTAATTCAGCTACGAGGTCATGCTGTGACGTATCGATCTGCTGTTGGTCACACACCAATGACGTGATGCGAATTCACAGATCAGGGTTCACCAAACTTGAACTTTGCTAATCAGTGAAATATCTTCGCACAGGCTTGCGTTTCCGGTCTGATGCATTCACATGCGTATAAATGGAAGTCAATGGAACGAAAATACCGCTCCAAGAATAAAAAGCAAAGTTCACACGGCAAAGTTACTAAATGGACCAAATTTGTTAATACAAGTCACGCGCGAGTGTAACCCAGTAGAACAAAATTCTACAGGTACTGGGTTTATTTCTATTCATTTAGTAATTATTTTTGTTTTGCTCTAATACAGAGCTAAAATGTGAGTGAATTATACATCATTATATTGATGTAAACTAAATGTGCATATGCCCCTTTAAGAGCGCGATCTTATATCAGGTTGGATTGCTATACACATTTGAAAAAAGTGGTTAATAGGGGAGAGAGGAGGGACGTGCAGGAGCTGAGGAGAGGGCTGATCGGAGCAATTGAGCTGACAGATGGCAGAAACTACAGTAAACCAATCGATAGATCCTCATATTAATATTTTGAAGTGTATATAGTGCGTGTGTTTACACGAGTGGTTGAGTTAATTCGGTTGTTCATATTTGAATTCTGAGTGTACGGTTTTTTTCCGTTATTGCGGTTACGCCATTCGCTCGTAAATAGCGCTGAAACAGACTGTGCTTCATGTTATCGTCAACAATAACTTTTTAAGAGAGGACCAGAAGACTGAAATCTTTGTGAATTCGTCGTGTAATTGACCCGAAGGAGACCAGATAGTGCCCCAGATCACCGTGAGGTCTGGGGTTCCTCTGGTTGCGTTGGAGTGTGACCCACATCGGCCGCCAGTGACAGCGCAGGACGAGGATCTGCAAGAGGCCTATCACGGGGGTTCGCGATCATTTCACAGTTCCTAAAGGAATTCAGGTACACTTGTTTGCGTTTGTTTTACACTCAGGAGAGTGAAGAAGCCAGTTTTCCGTTTCCAGTTTTCCAGTTTTCCGTTTCCCGGCCACTACGTTCTCAAGCCACGATTCAGGCCTGCTCGGGGGTGGGTTGTGAGAGTGTGTGTGTGTGTGTTTTAACGGTGTGGGTGTGGGCCCACAGTGGTACCTATCAGTTCATATAGTGTGGTTCAGCGCACTTAGGAACCGTGAGCACTCAGAGTAATATTTTGACACCCAAAGTGAATTATTTTGTAAATTTATTGTCAAGTGTGTTAGTTTGCTCAATTTACTAATTCAAAGTGTACTTGATGGAGAGCTCAATTCAGTAATTCTGTAATACGGTAATTCTCATTTGTGATATTTCCCTTTTGGGGTTAATTTGTACCCAACTTAATCAACTGTATTGTGTAATACTTTGCAACTTGAAATTTCTTCTTTTATTTTACTTTAATTAAATTCTTTATATTTTGTCTACTTCAATTGTTTTATTTATTCAAAATCGTTTATTTTTGACCAGTAAACTGGTGTGAGCATATATTTTATCCAGAGTAACTTTCTAAAAGTGAAGTATTCCATTCAGTGACGCCAGAGGGGCCTTAATACAACATCTCGGGCACTAGATTATTGAACCTGGTGCTGCTCCTTACTAAACCGTTATAAAAGAAGGTAGGGGGCGCTACATAAAGTGGGGGCTCGTCCGGGATCTCCCTCTGATAAGTCTCTGTTGAGTTCCTAAAAAAGACATCCGATCAGCCAAGCCCAAGCACATCTTGCCATCTCATTCTAAGTAACTGAGTAGTGAATAAACCGTTATCATGGCTCTGAGCAAAGACCCCAGCCTGCAAGCGGAGTTAATCAGCTGGTGCCAAAATGTTGGTGTTGATGAGAGTCATGCTTTAATGTTGATAAATGTACCTGTCCACACAGAAGTGGCCGAGATGGAAGACGCAATGGAAACAGTGAAAGTCCTAGGAAGAGTTCGTGTCAGAGACACAAGAGAAGGACCTACCTCACGTTCTCTGTTGGTGTTGTGTGAGTGCAGACAAGCCATTGACCCCACACGCCTACCTCTGGAAGTGTCCCCTGGAGAGAGTAAAGAGCCTTGGACAATCATAGCAGTCCAACCAAGGGAATTCGTATCTGACCCTGCCTCGGGAGATTTTACAGGTCGACTTGCTAAGTTCCTGATGGAAGAAGGTAAATCACTCAGTGACGTACAAACTTTGTTCACTCCCCGCAGCACAACTGACAGTTCCCCTGAGTCCATCATACGCGCCATGGGTGAGATCCTGGAAAAGATTGTAAAGCATCCCAGTGACGCCAATGCATACAGACGCATGCGCACGTTTTCAGCCGTAGTTCCTACCCCCCCAGGAGAGGAGAATATGGAGACATGGATTGAACAAGCGAGGCTTATGATCTACCATCCCGTATTCATTCAGCCCAGGGGCGGGATTTTAAAAGTGGTCTCATAAAGGAGCTGCTGAGAATGCTTGGGATACGTAAATCAAGGACTTCACCCTACCATCCCCAAGGTGACCCACAGCCTGAAAGGTTCAACAGAATGCTTCTTTCCATGCTTGGTATGCTGGATATTGCAGAGAAGAGCAGATGGAGTCAACATGTTAATCGATTAGTACACGCCTACAACTGTACTAAGAACGAGGCCACTGGGCATTCACCATATTATCGATTCCAGAGGAAATGGCAGATCCTGGTTTAGAAGGGGGAGATCCTGGTACAGATAATACTGCCAGAGAGGTAGTACAGCCTGTCCTTTACCGCCCCAAAAGAAATAGAAGACCTGTAGTCCGATTGAGCTATGACTGTTTGGGCCAGCCCAGCAACCGACCTTTAACCCTGGTTCATAGAGGAATGGTCATAAATGTTGAGGGTGGGAGAGAATCAGAAAAGAAACCCTGTAGCACAGTGTGGTGTCACCCTATGGCAAAATGTACTTATTGTGCTCAAGTAAACAATTACTCTGAGCCTAAATTCACCATTAAAGTGTAGAGAAGCAATCTCATGAGGACATGAGATGTTTAGAAGGGGGAGCATGTAACGCAGTAGAACAAAATTCTACAGGTACTGGGTTTATTTCTATTCATTTAGTAATTATTTTTGTTTTGCTCTAATACAGAGCTAAAATGTGAGTGAATTATACATCATTATATTGATGTAAGCTAAATGTGCATATGCCCCTTTAAGAGCGCGATCTTATATCAGGTTTGATTGCTATACACATGAAAAAAAAAAAGGTTAATACGGGAGAGAGGAGGGACGTGCAGGAGCTGAGGAGAGGGCTGATCAGAGCAATTGAGCTGACAGATGGCAGAAACTACAGTAAACCAATCGATAGATCATCATATTAATACTTTGAAGATTCTCATTTGTGATATTTCCCTTTTGGGGTTAATTTGTACCCAACTTAATCAACTGCATTGTGTGATACTTTGCAACTTGAAATTTCTACATTTTTATTTTACTTTAATTAAATTCTTTATATTTTTTTTACTTCAATTGTTTTATTTATTCAAAATCGTTTATTTTTGACCAGTAAACTGATGTGAGCATATATTTTATCCAGAGTAACTTTCTAAAAGTGAAGTATTCCATTCAGTGACGCCAGAGGGGCCTTAATACAACATCTCGGGCACTAGATTATTGAACCTGGTGCTGCTCCTTACTAAACCGTTATAAAAGAAGGTAGGGGGCGCTACACGAGTAAACTGTTCTCTCATTTGTCAAAGTTCCACAGTTTATTTTCCGGGTTTCCACTTAGCTTTCACGCCGGTCATCCGTCAGAATGAACGATAACAGCTTCGCGGGCTTATTGTTGTTTTGTTTTTTTTGTAGCTGTCATTATAATAATTTATCATTTTGAGCAGGAGTCCAGGATTGATTGGGAAAACATTTTTAAAATGCACCTACCGCCTGAGTTTTTGTTCAGGTATTCAGCATTCATCTCATTATATCAAAGTGTTGAAGCAATGTAAATAAGAGACTCGTTGTGCATTGTAGAGAACTTTATTGATAATAACCTATCTTTGTGAGATCGCGATGAACTACGATGAGTGACAGCTTTTTAGTGATTATGAACTGAGCGCTCTTTGTGCCATAGCAACGGACCCCGCTAATAAATATATATATATATAGAGAGAGACAGAGAGAGAGAGCACCCTCACTATTTTAAGAAGCACCATCAGTGATTTGATTCTGGAGCCGGCCTTTACTGTCCCATGAGACCACCGGAGCAGATTTATGAATGACTTTTAAAGCAGCACTACGTAACTTATGGCGCTCTAGTGGTTAATAAACAGAACTGCACACATCCCACGGAAGAACATTCCAACCGGAGCTACTTCTCTAAGTTTATGTCTCTGGCGATTCACGCAGGTATGTGTTACTCCGCAGCGGTGAGGACCCGACCAGGCTACAATAGTCCAAATATAAGTACTTATTATAAGTGTACCGTAGTGATTCGGAATAAGACAAAAATGTGGTTTGGAAGATGAATTCATGATGTACTCGCTCATTATATACATTTTGCAAATTTTGAACAGAAAAAGTTACATAGTGCTTGTTTGTGTTAGATGCAATAAACAAGCATGAGCTGAATCAATCTGCGACTTTATTTACAGGCCTCTGCACGAGAACCAACACAACAACTCCATCACAGGATACAGGGCATACATGGCATTACACCGTGTAACATCTCCCTTTCTTTAAAGAATTGCCACACTCCACTAAGAACCCCCTCCCTCCATTAACAACCCCAACTCCCAAACATGAACTCAAAATTACTAGCTAAACTTATAACTGAACTGCTTTACCGATGCCCTAGTCTGTCTAAGACACTAAGAAGGACTCACAAATCAAGTCTCTGTGGTGGCCGTGACTGACGGCTGCTGCAAGTAATGATCGGGGTTCCCAGTGGTGATGGTTTGTTAGCCACGGTCAGTCTTCGTTCCTGAATTTGCCCTGGTTCACACTCTGTGATGTCCGATGTGTCGTCCTCTCTGTGATTGCCATTTCACTGTAGCTAGCCACTGAGCCCTGCCTCTTGGTGATTAAACTGGTCTGAACGCTCGGCCCTCCGCAAATCCACATGGTTGCACCTGTATAATGTGCCATTCACATTCACAACATAAGACCGCAGATTCACCTTTCCTAAACACTGGCCTCTCCGCCACCGACCTGTGCGGTCTCCAGGCAGGGGTCTCATTCTGATGTGTTCACCGACATTTAGCTCTGGGAGGTCTTTGGCTCTCGCATCGTAATGGAATTTTGTCGTGCGTTGTTTCCACCTCAGTTTCTCCGAAACTCCTTCTACCACCTCGGGGAAAAGTAAACTGTTTGCCATGGGAAGTCCCGTCCTAAGTCTACGGGACATGAGTCGCTGTGCGGGACTGCTGTCTAATCCTTCTGTGAGCATGTTTCGCCAGTGGAGGATTGCTAGCCATGGATCAGACCCGTCAAGTTTTGCTCTCTTACATAGCGATTTCACGATCTTCACTACCAATTCAGCCTTTCCGTTAGATTGGGGGTGCTGGGGTGAAGATGTGACATGAACAAACCCCCACTGTCCCGCAAATTTTGTGAACAGTTCACAAGCGAATTGCGGCCCGTTGTCAGTGATAACCTGATCTGGCTGCCCGTAACGTACAAACTGAACTTTACAGCGTGTAATGACTGTGTCTGCTGTCAGCTGATCAATTTCCCAGTAATCCGAGTAGTGGTCCACTATTATAAGAAATTCCCTTCCACCGTACGCATACAGATCCATACTCACAATTTGCCAGGGGTGGACGGGGATCTCAGGACATCATCGTTTCCCTTTGCTGCTTGTGCGCATACTCGTTACATGCAGAGCAGTTGGCCACATAATATTTTATCTCGCCTCTCATATTAGGCCAGAACAGCGTTTCCTTTGCCTGTCTGTAACAGGCCTCTCCTCCAACATGAGTGGCATGAATGCGAGTCAGCATTTCTGCTCTCAGTGCTTTCGGTATAATAACGCACTGACCTCTGAATAGCACACCATCCTGAATGTTCAGTTCATCTCTGAAGGGCCAGTACTCACGCACCGAGAGCGACATATCTTCTTTGCGCTCTGGCCAGCCAGTTAGCACAATCTTTGCCAGCACCTGCAAAGCATCGTCAGCTTTTGTCTCATTAACAATTTTACTGAGACTGGCATCAGTCACGTTGAGGTGTAGTGCTTGATCTATGAATGAGAACACAGCCTCGGAGCTGTCCACGGTGCTCACAGCATGTTGTAGTAGTCCAGGCTCATTGAACACCTGTTTGTTAAGCGCTGCTCTGCTTAACGTATCACTTATGTACATCTCAGGGCCAGGCTTGTACACGACATTCAGGTTGTAGTTTTTCAGCTGCAACATCATGCTTTGGAGAGGTTTGGGAGCACTCAGGAGTGATTTCTTAAAAATTGACACGAGGGGCTTATGGTTGGTTTCAGCTGTTATTGTCTCCCTACCATACAGATAGTGATGAAACCTCTGACATGTGAATACTATGCTCAAGCGTTCTTTCTCGATTTGGGCATAGTTTTGTTCAGTACGAGTGAGTGCCCGAGAGGCAAATGCCACCGGTTGCCCCTGTTGAAGCAGACAGCAGCCCAGGTCATTCTTGCTGGCGTCGCTTTGTATTGTCACTGGCTTGTCAATGTCATGGTACTTCAAAACAGTGGTAGAAGCCGATCAAGAACCACTACTTTCTGGTGACACATGGCAATGCCCAGGACAAGTCTATCACAAATCATTTAATCTTTGAGTTCCCTGTATTCGCAGGTTGATGCTCGTTCCCGCAGCCTTGTTAGAAAACTGTCAATAGGCTTGTCCACTTCCTGCTTGCAACACCAGAATATATATCTTTCATAGATCACATTTTTCGCAGGCTTGAAGTAGTCACCTAAGGCATCGAGTATGGCTTTCGGATCTTTTGTTTGTGCCTCGCTCAACACAATATTGTGGCTGTAGATATGGCGACATTTGTTGCCCATTAAGCGCCGCAGTGCTGCCGCTCTCACCTCTTTGGGCTTCTCAACTAACCCAGTAGCTAGTTCATAGTCCTCGAATTCCGCTCTGAAATTATCCCAATTTTTGGATATATCTCTGGACATCCGCATGCCCTCGGGAGCGGGAATGCTGTTCAAGGCCATGTTCAGGAATTAGTGCCCACTTCTGACACCATGTTTGTGTTAGATGCAATAAAATCAATCTGCGACTTTATTCACAAGCCCCTGCACGAGAACCAACACAACAACTCCATCACAGGATACAGGCCATCACATATGGCATTACACCGTGTAACAGTGCTGCTTTAAGTGACACATGACAGTAACTCCACGGCAGATGTAGTACCTACATCCAAATTTCATTCATACTATCCTCATTCATATTATAATAGAACATACTTTTTTAACAGTCTCTAAGCTAATTCAAATAAACATGTACTTCCTACTCAAAGTATGCTAATTTCAGTGCACAGTTAGCCTTGGATGCACAAACATTACTTGAAATGGACTTTGACTCTCTAACGCAAATTAAAGGAAATAATAGTCATTTCTAGCCATGATGTGGCAGTATTAAAAACTGCTAAAAGAAGCCGAGACAGTTTTGTGTGGTCATAATTCGAAATATCCCATAAACATACACTTTAATTCTATCTGATCTTTAATTCTATTTGACATTACAGTGAAGTTCAAGTAGCTGCCATAAAACCACCAAACTTGTTTCTACCAAGTAAATATCTTACCTTACATGGCGGCATAAATGCTCTGGAAGAACAGTGAAGAAATGGATAATTAATAAACCATGGTTCTTTCTTGATTAAAAGAAACCGGTCCAGCAATGAAAAACAGAGTGTATTTGCCAGTGACTCTCCTTCATGCATTTCACCACATAAAACATGATTAACAGCCTTATGAAATCCAGGCGCTCGTATTATTGTAGTATTTTATTTTGAGTATTTTTAATAGTTCTGTCTGGTTTAACATAAAATCAATGCTCTACTCTGTCAAACATGACTTTATATATAGCACTTGGATCAATCCACCGCATTAAAAAAAGTTCACTGCCCCCTACTGGCAGTAAGAGCTCAATGAACATTTTCATTTTTTTTCTCCAGATTGACTGATGAAAGTCACTCTGATGATTCTGGAGCAGTTTGTTCTTTAGCGTGTTTGTTCTGGTGGGTCTGAAAACTACCTAAATAAGCGAATCTCTCGCCGCAGATGGAGCAGGAGTAAGGTTTCTCTCCTGTATGAACTCGCTGATGGACCTTAAGGATGTCTGATCGAGCAAACGTCTTGTCACACTGTGAGCATTTGAACGGTCTTTCTCCAGTATGAATCCTCTTGTGGTTTTGAAATATATTATGCTTACTGAAACTCTTCCCACAAACGCTGCAGTGATACGGTTTTTCTCCAGTGTGGACTCTCTTATGAAATACAAAAGAACGTGGATCAGAAAAGCTCTTTCCGCAGTAGGAGCACAGATATGGTTTCTCTCCGGTGTGAATCCTCTCGTGACAATTCCGATTAGATCTTTGACGAAATCGTTTGTCACAATGTTTGCACTGAAACGGTTTCTCATCAGAGTGGATTTTCTGGTGTGACCTTAGAGAGCTTGAGTCTGTGAAGGTTTTCCCACATTCACTGCACTGATACGGCCTCTCATTGGTGTGAACACGCACATGTGTCTTCAGATGAGATCCATGATTGAAGCTCTTCTCACAGTGAGGACACTTGTACGGTCTTTCTCCCGTGTGGATTCGCTTATGAGCATCAAGATTTCCTTTGGTGCTGAAATACTTGTCACATTCGCTGCAGTGGAAAGACTTTTCACTGTGAGTCTTCAAGTGAACTTTTAGACTAGAATGAATGAAAAAAACCTTCCCGCACTGTTCACAGTGAAACTCCTTCTTCCCACTGTGCTCTTTTGAATGAAGTCTCCTCTCTTCTGCGGTAGTAAAGCTGATGTTGCATATCTTACAGCTGAAGTCTTTCTGTTCTGTGTGTGTTCTCTCGTGTCTCGCTAAATGACCCTCTGAACTCAGTGTTTTTCCACAGGTGGCGCAGGAGAAACTCTTGACCGTCAGCTGATCTTTTGATGTTAAGTCTGTTTTTCCGTCAGAAGATGAACAGCCTTTATCATCTGAAATGAAAAAAAATGGTTATAAATTCTGGGTTTTAAAATATACTTCAAAAGAGTTTGTGTGAAACTCTGCAAGTTAATTAAATAAACTCATGCATAGACATATTGATATTGATAAAGTGAGTTTGGAAATGCAACATACACCACTCATTTCACCATATTTATAATGTAATTTTACAGTATAATAGCATTATTGCAATCGAAATGTGTTTCTTTCATGATTTTATAATTGAACTATAAATCTCTCATGACAAAAATAATTTAAATTAGATTTTTGGTCAAACCGTGCAGTCTTACTAACAGGCACAGCAAATCTGTCTCTCTTAAAAAAAACACATTCTAGATAAAAATCTCCATCAAAATGCCATTATATTCCCAAATATCTCAGAATATCTTAACTCAAAATTGATCAGATCATCAGAGACCAACTGTCAATAAAAACCTGATCCTGCAGAGACTCTGCTGACATTCAAGTGTCATAAAAGGAAGAAACAAACCTGGAGGAATGAAATCTTCATCTTCATCATTCCCATTATTCTCATCATCATCATCTTCCTCATCATCATTCTCATCATCCTCCTCCTCTTCCTCATCACGGTGTTGTTGTTCTTTCTCTGCGGTGGTTTCTTCTCCTCGGCTCTCCATCAGGTTCCTGCAGTCCAGCAGTTTGACGGAGCACATCTTCAGCGGCGTCTGCAGCATCTGCTGTTCTCCAGCGTTACAGTCAGAGGTTTGATCAGTGGATTCATGATCCTGAGCGTCAGTATAACAGAGTAAAGTGAGGCTGAGCTCTGAGTCCTGTGTGTCTCTGGATCTCTGATCTCTGACGCTCCAGACTGAATCCTGAGCTTCTGTCCCATCAGCCGCACGCACTGAAACCTGCTCCACATCCTGACAAACACAATCAGCTTATCAATACAGAATCATATATCAGTTGATTCTGACACTCATGAATCAACTTTGAAACGTAAAGGGATAGTTCACCCAAAAATGAATATTCTGTCATTAATTACTCACCCTCATGTCGTTCCAAACCTGTAAGACCTTCATTCATCTTCGAATCACAAATTAAGATATTTTTGATGAAATCCGAGAGCTTTCTGACTCTCCATAGACAGCAATGAAACTGAAATGTTCCCAGGCCCAGAAACGTAGTAAGGACTTTGGTTAAATAGTCCATGTGATATCAGTGGTTCAACCGTAATTTTATGACGCTATGAGAATACGTTTTGTGCACAAAGAAAACAAAAACAACACATTTATTCAGTAATTTCCTCTCTTCCGTGTCAGTCTCCACTGCGCGTTCAAATGCTGACGCAGGAGCTAACAATTCAGAGTAACTGAACACCCTCAACAATCTCCCCATGATGCTTCCACTCATATTTCTGTGTTTTGTAAATTTCAGAAATAGTCATATCTTTCCTTGACCTGGTTTGAAGTTGTCTAGTGAACAATGTTAACTGGACAACCTCATTTGCTTGACGTATCGAAGCAGTAAATCAACATCCCGCTCAACAGCCAGCCGCCATAGCTTCAGTTGCTCTGAATCCTTTACTCGCTCTAAATCTTTTATATACTAAGAGTGAAAGGTAAGTCTTTCATCTGTCTCTCACTGGTTTCTCACGATTCAGGCATCCAGGAAATGCACACTTTAGCACCATTTGAAAAACTACACCAAGATGTAAAGCACAATCAATGCAGAATTCAATAGCTTGCATACAGCATGCGTCTTCCTCGTCTTGTAAACAAGGCGCAGCGCATCAGCAGCATCACATGCATGCGTTGTGGTACTGTAAAAAAAATTCTGTAAAATTGACGGTAAAAGACCGACAGCTGTGGTTGCCAGAATTTTACCGTAAAAAAATATGGTAGCAACATTTTAGGTTTTACGGTTTTAACTTAAATTTACATTGAAATACCGTAATTTCATTAACTGATATAATGTTAATATACCAACCTATTGAAGTACTGAAATCTGTTTTGTACCTTTGTAATACACCAGGGGTTTTCAACCTTTTAGGACATGCGCCGCCCCCCCCAAGTTTGTCTAATTTCACCCACCTAAAAAGGGTTTAGAACCACCCC
Source organism: Sinocyclocheilus grahami (assembly GCF_001515645.1). NCBI lineage: Eukaryota > Metazoa > Chordata > Actinopteri > Cypriniformes > Cyprinidae > Sinocyclocheilus > Sinocyclocheilus grahami. The sequence continues at coordinate 324,993 of NW_015506730.1, forward strand.
TGGTATAGCGTGCATAATTATACTGAAACATAAATATATAACCAGTTTACCTGATTCAATGTGATGGCTGAGCCTGTTTCTGAGATAACAACATGCCAATCCGTGGTTGGATTTCCGACACGGCTAACCGTAAATCATCTTACACTGTCAATAAGCGTGACTGATACTCGAGCCAACTCTGCTCTAACTGTCGACTAGCAGTGGGAGTCAGATTGCCCCCTAGTGGATGGCTAACTCATATTCCTAAATCCTCAAGGGAATGTCTTTGAATTAACCTGCGCGCCCCACAGGTTGAAAACCCCAGTAATACACTGATATCCACCAAAAGCAGGTGGTGATGAGAGTCACATGATGAACCAAAGCTCATCACAAGCACCTTTTAAATAATAACATATATAGAAGTTGCACAGTGTCATTCACACAAACACTAAACACACATGAAACTGAAATAATGCAATAAACATTAATTTAACAACATTAGATGTAACATACAACCCTAATGTACAAAACTGATAAGAACAAAATAAGAAGAAACCGTTATTTCAACAAAAAAACATTAAATTTGAAATGTAATGCAGGGAATTCTGGGAATGTCAATTTACGGTTATTCACTGTAAATTATACGTTCTTTTTTTTACTTCCAAAAATGGTATACTACCGTAAAATTAAATGTAATGTCCAATACAGTTTTTCACTGTATACTGTAGGGGAAATTACCGTTAACCATTTAACAGGATTTTACAGTAGCATTTTTACAGTGTTTTAACATGCACACGTCAAAGACTGACACGGAAGAGAAGAAATTGCTGGATAAAGTAATTATTTTTGTGGATTGTCTATTTATACTGTGCAAATAGGCCGCCTTGTTGGCAGAGGCTATTTACACTAACTCCGCCCACCACTGTGTGATTGGGCTAGTCAACACTATAAAAGACGATCATTTAACTACATCTCCAGTGGCACAGATGGTAAAGCGCATACTGTGGTCATTTTTGACAGGATCGACAAGTTTGAATCGGCCTTTTGCCAAACTTTTTTTTCTCTTTTTTTAAATCTCATATCACATCGGAAAGGCATTTGTTCTCAATAAAAATGAAGGAAATTTACATTTACATTTAGATTTTAGACATTTAGCAGACGCTTTTATCCAAAGCGACTTACAAATGAGGACAAATGGAAACAATCAAAATCAACAAAATAATATGCAAGTGCTATAACCAGTCTCAGTTAGCAATATTTTTTTTTAAATCATATAATAAATAAATATAAAACAGATAGAATAGAAAAAGAATAGAGCAAGCTAGAGTTAGAGGCCTTTTTTGCATAATAAATAAAAAGAAAACAAATAGATAGAATAAAAAAAGATTAGAGAAGCAAGTGTTGTTTTTTTTTAATGAAAACAAGCAGTTAGTAAATAAATAGAGTGCAAGTCTAAAAGGGACAAGTAAAAAAAAAAATAAAGAATAGAATTAGAATAGAGAGTGCTAGAGTTAGAGAGTTAAATATAGATGGAAGAGATGTGTTTTTAGCTGATTTTTGAAGATGGCTAAGGACTCGGATTGAATTGAGCAGGTCATTCCACCAGGAGGGAACATTTATTTTTAAAAGTCTGTATAAGTGATTTTGTGCCTTTTTGGGATGGCCACACGAGTCTGAAGTAATGAATTTAGGTAAAGGGGTGCAGAGCCAGTGGTGGTTTTGTAGGCAAACATTAATGCCTTGAATTTCATGCGAGCAGGTAATGTTTGCCAGTGCAAATTGATAAACAGAGGTGTGACGTGCATTCTTTTTGGCTCGTTAAAATTAATCTTGCTGCCGCGTTCTGGATTAATTGTAAAGTTTTGATTGAACTGTCTGGAAGAGCTGCCAAGAGAGCATTGCAATAGTCCAGCCTGGACAGAACAAGAGCTTGAACCAGGAGTTGTGAAGCATGTTCTGAAAGAAAGGGCCTGATCTTCTCAATGTTGAATAAAGCAAATCTGCAGGACCGGGCAGTTTTAGCAATGTGGTCTGAGAAAGTCAGCTGATCATCAATCATAACTCCAAGGTTTCTGGCTGTTTTTGAAGGAGTTATGGTTGATGAGCCTAACTGGATGGTGAAATTGTGATGAAACAATGGGTTTGTTGAAACCACAAGCAGTTCTGTCTTGGCAAGGTTGAGTTGAAGGTGATGGTCCTTCATCCAGCAAGAAATGTCTGTTAGACAAACTGAGATGCGAGCAGCTATCGTCGGATCATCAGGATGGAATGAGAGGTAGAGTTGAGTGTCATCAGCATAGCAGTGATATGAAAAGCCATGTTTCTGAATGACAGAACCTAGTGATGCCATGTAGACAGAGAAGAGAAGTGGTCCAA
>NW_015506730.1:327816-329876 GCF_001515645.1 Sinocyclocheilus grahami
GGAATGAGAGGTAGAGTTGAGTGTCATCAGCATAGCAGTGATATGAAAAGCCATGTTTCTGAATGACAGAACCTAGTGATGCCATGTAGACAGAGAAGAAAAGTGGTCCAAGAACCGAGCCCTGAGGCACCCCAGTAGTTAGATGTTGTGACTTGGACACCTCACCTCTCCAAGATATCTTGAAGGACCTATCTGAGAGATAAGACTCAAACCACTGGAGTGCGGTTCCTGAGATGCCCTTTGCCAATAGGGTTGATAGGAGGATCTGGTGGTTTCAAAAGCAGCGGACAGATCCAACAAGATAAGTATTGAAGATTTGGAATCCGCTCTTGCCAGTCTTAGGGCTTCAACAACTGAGAGCAAAGCAGGCTCGGTTGAAGATCTACTTCTGAAACCAGACTGGTTGCTGTCGAGGAGGTTGTTCTGTGTGAGAAAGGCAGAGACTTGGTTGAACACAACTCGTTTAAGTGTTTTTGCAATGAAAAGAAGGGAAACTGGTCTGTAATTCTCTAAAAGAGTTAGGTTAAGAGTGGGTTTCTTAAGAAGTGGGGTTATAAGAGCCTGTTTAAATGTTGAGGGAAAAACACCAGTGTGAAGGGTTAATGATGTCAGTGAGTGCAGGTACAACTGCAGGAGAAATGGCTTGAAGAAGATGAGATGGAATAGGATTAAGCGGACAAGTAGTAGGATGATTAGAAAGGATGAGTTTGGAGACTTCTGCCTCAGAGAGTGGAGAGAAGGATGAAAACGAGTATGTTTGCTGGTAAGATGTGCTTGACAAATTGTGGTGTGGAAAATTGTGCACTGATGGTTTTAATTTTATTAATGAAGAACGTGGCAAAGCTGTCACCTGTTAGAGTTGACGAATGAGGGGGAGGAGGACAAAGGAGGGAGGAAAATGTTTTAAAGAGCATACGAGAGTTAGATGAATTGTTAATTTTGTTATGATATAATGTCCTTTTAGCAGTGGAGACATTAGCAGAGAATGAAGAGCGGAGTGATTGATATACATTAAGGTCAGTAGTATTTTTTGATTTGTGCCACACCCTTACAACAGCCCTGAGCTTAGAATCATGCTCGCGGAGAACATCAGACAGCCAAGGGGCAGAAGGTGTGGTAAAGCCTGTCCTGGAAGACAAGGGGCAGACAGTGTCTAAACAAGATGTAAGAGTGGAGCAGAAAGTAGCAGTAGCACTGTTAGCATCAAGAGATGATAACTGTTTAGGGGGAGGAAGCAAAGATGAAACCATAGCAGATAGCCGGGAGGGTGAGAGTGAGCGTAGGTTACGTCGAAAGATGACATGTGGAGGGGTATATGTTGTGTCAGGAACCATGTTGAGGTTAAGAGTGAAGAGGAAGTGATCCGAGGTGTGCAGTGGAGTAACCAGCACATGATCAGTGGAGAAGTGTCTTGTGTAAATAAGGTCCAGTTGGTTGCCTGATTTGTGAGTAGCCGTAGTTAACACTCTCTTGAGATCAAAAGAGGCAAGAAGAGTGTGGAAGTATGCAGCCTGAGGTTTATCTAGGTGGATGTTGAAGTCACATTATAAAAAACACATTATTGTTCCTCTCTCTATGCCCCGCTTTTCTGAAACGCATAAATTTTTTACAAAACTCATCGGTCTGAAAAGCGAGGTGTGCTGTGATTGGCCAGCTATCCAGTGCGTTATGATTGGCTGAATACCTCAAGCGTGTGATGGAAATGTTACGCCCCTTACCATACTGTGATAGCTTGTCCCGGCCGGAGCGACGAGACAAAAACATTAAAACCCTTTATAAACGAGGCATTTGTTGCATCCAGTGGGGACATAATTACTGATTATAATGACTTATACTGTCTTTGTTCGCGTTGCATCGCGCCGCGTAAACATAAAACCCTGTCTGCATTTGTGATTAGAGAAATGACAAACAACAAGCGCTACTCTACACTGCCCAAAACTCGTGTTTGAATCATTAGTGGCAAATCCTTTAAATGAAAACGTACTTACAGACTGTGAGTCAGAACAGCCCGCATTGTAGTCTACTCTCCCAGGATCAGGAAACAGTCCTCCATAAAATGT
>NW_015506730.1:330061-331151 GCF_001515645.1 Sinocyclocheilus grahami
CTGAACTTTTATAAAGAATATCTCTTTGGATTTGAGACTTTAGCCTTTGCAACTTTACAGATCTTCTTTATGCACCAAGAGCTTGTTACACTCCAAAGAGAAAGAAAAACTTGCCTAGAGCTGATCCGTGCTGGTTGCTGAGGAAATACTACAACTTTGCGCTGTGGATCGCCGGATCGGTTTTCGCCGTGGACGAAGCAGAATTCAGCCCAGGGTCATCACATGTGGTTGTCGCAAGCTCGCTGGACGCTCTTTCGTCGAATCCGCCGGCCGCGCCATTCTCAAGCCCGCCGTCTCTGCTCACTCTAGGCCACCGTGTGTGACCCTGTGTTTCGTGGTGAAAACTAAACTACTTCATTCCGGCCGGACAGGGCATCATCACAGTATGTGAGGGGCGTAACATTTCTGTCACACGCTTGAGGTATTCGGCCAATCACAACGCACTGGATAGCTGGCCAATCAGAGCACACCTCGCTTTTCAGACCGATGAGCTTTGTAAAAATCGACACGTTTCAGAAAGGCGGGGCATAGAGGAGAAACAATAATGAACAGTATGTGGAAAATAATGTGTTTTAAAACTTAAACCGTATAAACACATTTCATTACACCAAATAATGTTCTTTTTAGCAACATCATATGACCCATTTAAAGCTCCAATAAGTTTTATTAGGGTTAAAAAAACAGTAGGACATGATGATATTTACTATTTTTACACACCAGAGGCTTTTAAATGAATTGTGAATCTAAATTATGCGTGTTAGATAATGTACAAATGGTTAACATTGTTTGTGTCATATCAGTCACAACAGTCAACAACTTCATTGTTATTCTTGGCTGAATAACTCTAGAAAGTTTAAAAGCCGTTTAAAATTAAATATGTACACAGTTTGGATTAAAGGAAAGTAGTGTCAAATTTTTTAATTCACATGTTTTTGTTTTGCTTAGGTACCAAAATTGGTAGCGAGAACCGTGGATTTTCACTGGTATTGGTACCGAATACTCAAATTTTGGTACCGTGATAACACTACGCATAACCAATAATAATACATCTAAAATGTAAAAACATACAAACTTGAACTTTGCTAATCAG
>NW_015506730.1:333346-335223 GCF_001515645.1 Sinocyclocheilus grahami
CTGAACTTTTATAAAGAATATCTCTTTGGATTTGAGACTTTAGCCTTTGCAACTTTACAGATCTTCTTTATGCACCAAGAGCTTGTTACACTCCAAAGAGAAAGAAAAACTTGCCTAGAGCTGATCCGTGCTGGTTGCTGAGGAAATACTACAACTTTGCGCTGTGGATCGCCGGATCGGTTTTCGCCGTGGACGAAGCAGAATTCAGCCCAGGGTCATCACATGTGGTTGTCGCAAGCTCGCTGGACGCTCTTTCGTCGAATCCGCCGGCCGCGCCATTCTCAAGCCCGCCGTCTCTGCTCACTCTAGGCCACCGTGTGTGACCCTGTGTTTCGTGGTGAAAACTAAACTACTTCATTCCGGCCGGACAGGGCATCATCACAGTATGTGAGGGGCGTAACATTTCTGTCACACGCTTGAGGTATTCGGCCAATCACAACGCACTGGATAGCTGGCCAATCAGAGCACACCTCGCTTTTCAGACCGATGAGCTTTGTAAAAATCGACACGTTTCAGAAAGGCGGGGCATAGAGGAGAAACAATAATGAACAGTATGTGGAAAATAATGTGTTTTAAAACTTAAACCGTATAAACACATTTCATTACACCAAATAATGTTCTTTTTAGCAACATCATATGACCCATTTAAAGCTCCAATAAGTTTTATTAGGGTTAAAAAAACAGTAGGACATGATGATATTTACTATTTTTACACACCAGAGGCTTTTAAATGAATTGTGAATCTAAATTATGCGTGTTAGATAATGTACAAATGGTTAACATTGTTTGTGTCATATCAGTCACAACAGTCAACAACTTCATTGTTATTCTTGGCTGAATAACTCTAGAAAGTTTAAAAGCCGTTTAAAATTAAATATGTACACAGTTTGGATTAAAGGAAAGTAGTGTCAAATTTTTTAATTCACATGTTTTTGTTTTGCTTAGGTACCAAAATTGGTAGCGAGAACCGTGGATTTTCACTGGTATTGGTACCGAATACTCAAATTTTGGTACCGTGATAACACTACGCATAACCAATAATAATACATCTAAAATGTAAAAACATACAAACTTGAACTTTGCTAATCAGTGAAATATCTTCGCACAGGCTTGCGTTTCCGGTCTGATGCATTCACATGCGTATGAATGGAAGTCAATGGAACGAAAAGTCTAGTGTGACCGCGGCTTAAATAGTATTTATCCCTATTTACACTTAACGGCAAATAGCCGCTGCCTTCTTTTTGTTTTCTTTGTGCACAGAAAGCTCTTGTAGCTTCATAAAATTACGGTTGAACCACTGAAGGGACATGGACTGTTTTAACGATGTCCTTACTATATTTCTGCGCCTGGGAACATTTCAGCTGCATTGCTGTCTATGGAGGGTCAGAAAGCTCTCAGATTTCATCAAAAATATCTTAATTTGTGTCCGAAGATGAACGAAGGTCTTACAGGTTTGGAACGACATGAGGGTGAGTAATTAATGACAGCATTTTCATTTTTGGGTGAACTATCCCTTTACATTTTTACTGGACAAACAGACAGTGACTGAGCTGAAGATGAACTGAAGAGCTGCTCAAACCTCTCTGTTCAGTTGGTCTCCTCTTTCTCTCAGCTTTGCCTCCAGTGAAGCCACCTCTTTCTTCAGCTGACAGATTTCTGTGATGAAATCCTCAATATCCAGCATGGACAGATCAGTTCCTACTGATTTACAGCAGACCACATCCACCTGCGCTTTCATGCTCAGCATCTGAACACACACACAGCAGGATTATTACTAGAGATACAATATTTATATGAATAGGGTAGGAGTAGAATATCAGCTATATAACATTTTTTAAATATCTAACACTTCAATTTAGCTGCATTTAATAAACTAT
>NW_015506730.1:335383-342399 GCF_001515645.1 Sinocyclocheilus grahami
GTGAAAGTTTTCACAGATCAGAATAGTGATGTACATGACTCAGGGAAGGGTCAGCTGACACCTAGTGAACTGTGAAAATTTTCACAGATCAGAATAGTGACGTTAGTGACTCAGGGAAAGGTCAGCTGACCCAAACTGAACTGTGAAAGTTTTTACAGATCAGAATAATCATTTTACTGACTCAGGGAAGGGTCAGCTGACACGTAGTGAACTGTGAAAGTTTTCACAGATCAGAATAGTGATGTACATGACTCAGGGAAGGGTCAGCTGACACCTAGTGAACTGTGAAAATTTTCACAGATCAGAATAGTGACGTTAGTGACTCAGGGAAAGGTCAGCTGACCCAAACTGAACTGTGAAAGTTTTTACAGATCAGAAAAGTGATGTACATGACTCAGGGAAGGGTCAGCTGACCCGTAGTGAACTGTGAAAGTTTTCACAGATCAGAATAGTGACGTTAGTGACTCAGGGAAAGGTCAGCTGACCCAAACTGAACTGTGAAAGTTTTCACAGATCAGAATAGTGACGTTAGTGACTCAGGGAAAGGTCAGCTGACCCAAACTGAACTGTGAAAGTTTTCACAGATCAGAATAGTGACGTTAGTGACTCAGGGAAAGGTCAGCTGACCCAAACTGAACTGTGAAAGTTTTCACAGATCAGAATAGTGATGTTACTGACTGAACCGTTATCTGACCATAACTGCACTGTGAACGTTTTCACAAATTAAAATAGTGATGTAAATGAATCAGGGAAGGGTTAACTGACCAACATTGTACTGTGGAACTTTTGCAAATCAGAATATTGAAGCAAAGTACTCAAGGAAAGGTACAACCAAAACGTTATTGTCAAACAAAGTGTACAATTCTATATGTGTATGTGCTCATTTACCTAATGAATTGGAAACCGTTATTCACAGGAACAGCACCGAATTACATTATTATAGGCTACAAAAAACGGGGGGCAGAGCGAAGACAAACACTGCCATGCGATAAAATGCGATTGTGAAAGTTTTCACAAATCGAACTCGACCTAAAACAATGAAGGAACCCCTTTCTTTCACATTCCTTACTAGCGGACTTCCCAAGGGGTTTATGGACAAGAGCTTTGCTGTGAATAAATTCACAGATCAAGCTGGTGAATATGACACTGGTTTCATTCCTCTAAGTGTCCAACTTTTGGAGCTATAGGCATTATAAAATTAAGAGTCGCTACGAAAAAAAACCCTGATTTCGGCCCGAAGGACAGCGTCACCTGAATTCACAAATCATGGAGAATGATATTCGGTATTATTTGCATGTCTATGAGAGACAGCCTTTTAGTGATTATGAATTGAGCACTCTTTGTGCCATAGCAATTATGTGTATATATATATATATATATATATATATATATAGAGAGAGAGAGAGAGAGAGAGAGAGAGAGAGCACCCTCACTATTTTAAGAAGCACCTTCAGTGATTCTGGAGCCGGGCCTTTACTGTCCCATGAGACCACCGGAGCAGATTTATGAATGACTTTGAAGTGACACAATTGAACTGACTATGGGTAGATTACATGACAGTAACTCCATGGCAGTCAGATGTAGTTCCTACATCCAAATTTCATTCATACTATCCTCATTCATATTATAATAGAACATATATTTTTTAACAGTGGCTAAGATAATTCAAATTAAGATGTACTTCCTACTCACAGTATGCTATTTCAGTGCAGTTAGCCTTGGATGTCTGAAATATTAGCTTGGAGACGCTACAAATATGGCAGAGTGAACAAACTTGACCAAATTTCATTCATACTATCCTCATTCATATTATAATAGAACATATATTTTTTTTAACAGTCGTTAAGATAATTCCATTTCAGTGCAGTTAGCCTTGGATGCACAAACATTACTTGAAATGGACTTTGACTCTCTAATGCAAATTAAAGGAAATAATAGTAATTTCTAGCCATGATGTGGCAGTATTAAAAACTGCTAAAAGAAGCCGAGACAGTTTTGTGTGGTCATAATTCGAAATATCCCATAAACATACACTTTAATTCTATCTGATCTTTAATTCTATTTGACATTACAGTGAAGTTCAAGTAGCTGCCACAAAACTACCAAACTTATCCACCCAGAGGATTCGTTTCTACCAAGTAAATATCTTACCTTACACGGCAACATAAATGCTCTGGAAGAACAGTGAAGAAATGGATAATTAATAAACCATGGTTCTTTCTTGATTAAAAGAAACCGGTCCAGCAATGAAAAACAGAGTGTATTTGCCAGTGACTCTCCTTCATGCATTTCACCACATAAAACATGATTAACAGCCTTATGAAATCCAGGCGGTCGTATTATTGTAGTATTTTATTTTGAGTATTTTTAATAGTTCTGTCTGGTTTAACATAAAATCAATGCTCTACTCTGTCAAACATGACTTTATATATAGCACTTGGATCAATCCACCGCATTAAAAAATTTCACTGCTCTCTACTGGCAGTAAGAGCTCAATGAACATTTTCAGGATGAGCTGAATGAGTCTTTTTTTCTCCAGATTGACTGATGAAAGTCACTCTGATGATTCTGGAGCAGTTTGTTCTTTAGCGTGTTTGTTCTGGTGGGTCTGAAAACTACCTAAATAAGCGAATCTCTCGCCGCAGATGGAGCAGGAGTAAGGTTTCTCTCCTGTATGAACTCGCTGATGGACCTTCATGACGTCTGATCGAGCAAACAACTTGTCACACTGTGAGCATTTGAACGGCTTTTCTCCAGTATGAATCCTCTTGTGGTTTTGTAAAGAACAATGTTTACCGAAACTCTTCCCACAGACGCTGCAGTGATATGGTTTTTCTCCAGTGTGGACTCGCTTATGAAATACAAAAGAACGTGGATCAGAAAAGCTCTTCCCGCAGTAAGAGCACAGATATGGTTTCTCTCCGGTGTGAATCCTCTCGTGACAATTCAGATTAAATCTTTGACGGAATCGTTTGTCGCAGTGTTTGCACTGATACGGTTTCTCACCTGAGTGTATACTTTGGTGTGACTTTAGAGAGCTTGAGTATGTGAAGGTTTTCCCACATTCACTGCACTGATACGGCCTCTCATTGGTGTGAACACGCACATGTTTCTTCAGATGAGCTATGTGTTTGTAGGTCTTCTCACAGTGAGGACACTTGTACGGTCTTTCTCCCGTGTGGATTCGCTTATGAGCATCAAGATTTCCTTTGGTGCTGAAATACTTGTCACATTCGCTGCAGTGGAAAGACTTTTCACCGTGAGTCTTCAAGTGAACTTTTAGACTAGAATGAAAGAAAAAACCCTTCCCGCACTGTTCACAGTGAAACTCCTTCTTCCCACTGTGCTCTTTTGAATGAAGTCTCCCCTCTACTGCGGTAGGAAAGCTGGTGTTGCATATCTTACAGCTGAAGTCTTTCTGTTCTGTGTGTGTTCTCTCGTGTCTCGCTAAATGACCCTCTGAACTCAGTGTTTTTCCACAGGTGGCACAAGAAAACCTTTTGACTGTCAGCTGCTTTTTTGATGTTAAGTCTGTTTCTCCATCAGAAGATGAACAGCCTTTGTCATCTGAAATGAGCAAAAAAAAAAAGTTATACATTCTGGGTTTTTAAAATATATTTGAGATTTGTTCGTGTCACTCAGGAAACATACAGAAATTCTGTAATATCTAAGTCTAAGGGTGAACAATTAATAAAAAATAATTCACAATATGGTTTAGTGCAGTTATCTAATTGCCTAAAGCCTACAAGTTAATTAAATAAACCCATGCATAGACATATTGGTAAAGTGAGTTTAGAAATGCAACATTTGCCTCCCATTTTATAATATTTATAATGTAATTTTACAGTATAATAATATTATTGCAATCACAATGTATTTCTTTCTTGATTTTATAATTTAATTAATTATAATTAATTGAAATGTCATTTTTGGCCAAATCGTGCAATTTGCCATTATGTTCCCAAGTATCTCAGAAAATCTTCTCTCAAAGCTGATCAGATCATCAGAGACCATCAGTCAATATGACCCTGATCCTGCAGAGACTCTGCTGACATTCAAGTGTCATAGAAATAACAAACGGTCGTAAAAGGAAGAAATAAACCTGGAGGAATGAATTCTTCATCTTCATCATCCCCATTATTCTCATCATCATCCTCCTCTTCCTCATCACTGTGTTGTTGTTCTTTCTCTGCGGTGGTTTCTTCTCCTCGGCTCTCCATCAGGTTCCTGCAGTCCAGCAGTTTGACGGAGCACATCTTCAGCGGCGTCTGCAGCATCTGCTGTTCTCCAGCGTTACAGTCAGAGGTTTGATCAGTGGATTCATGATCCTGAGCGTCAGTATAACAGAGTAAAGTGAGGCTGAGATCTGAGTCCTGTGTGTCTCTGGATCTCTGATCTCCGACGCTCCAGACTGAATCCTGAGCTTCTGTCCCATCAGCCGCACGCACTGAAACCTGCTCCACATCCTGACAAACACAATCAGCTTATCAATACAGAATCATATATCAGTTGATTCTGACACTCATGAATCAACTTTGAAACGTAAAGGTATAGTTCACCCAAAAATGAATATTCTGTCATTAATTACTCACCCTCATGTCGTTCCAAACCTGTAAGACCTTCGTTCATCTTCGAATCACAAATTAAGATATTTTTGATGAAATCCGAGAGCTTTCTGACTCTCCATAGACAGCAATGAAACTGAAATGTTCCCGGGCCCAGAAACGTAGTAAGGACTTTGGTTAAATAGTCCATGTGATATCAGTGGTTCAACCGTAATTTTATGAAGCTATGAGAATACGTTTTGTGCACAAAGAAAACAAAAACACATTTATTCAGCAATTTCCTCTCTTCCGTGTCAGTCTCCACTGCGCGTTCACATGCTGACGCAGGAGCTGATGATTCAGAGTAACTGAACACCCTCAACAATCTCCCCATGATGCTTCTACTCATATTTATGTGTTTTGTAAATTTCAGAAATAGTCATATCTTTCCTTGACCTGGTTTGAAGTTGTCTAGTGAACAATGTTAACTGGACAACCTCCTTTGCTTGACGTATCGAAGCAGTAAATCAGCATCCCGCTCAACAGCCAGCCGCCATAGCTTCAGTCGCTCTGAATCATTTACTCGCTCTAAATCGTTTATATACTAAGAGTGAAAGGGAAGTCTTTCATCTGTCAGGTAATGTACGTTTACATACTCTTACTGGTTTCTCACGATTCAGGCATCCAGGAAATGCACACTTTAGCACCATTTGAAAGACTACACCAAGACATAAAACACAATCAAGGCAGAATTCAATAGCTTGCATACAGCATGTGTCTTCCTCGTCTTGTAAACAAGGCGCAGCGCATCAGAAATGAAAATTTACGGTAATTTCATTAACTGATACAATGTTATTATACCAACCTATTGAAGTACTGAAATCTGTTTTGTACCTTTGTAATACACTGATATCCACCAAGGGCAGCTGGTGCCAAGAGTCACATGATGAATCAAAGTCCATCACAAGCAGGTTTTAAATAATAACATATATATATAGAGTAGTGCTGAAGTTGCGTTTGGTCTCGTACTCTATCGAACTATTTCATAGTTTATCCAACTGGACCTTATTTACACATGACACTGCTCCACTGATTATGTACTGGTTACTCCACTGCACACCTCAGATCACTTCCTCCTCAGACTTAACGTCAACATGGTTCCTGACACAACACATACCCCTCCACATGTCATCTTTCGACGTAACCTACGCTCACTCTCACCCTCCCGGTTATCTGCTATGGTTCCATCTTCGCTTCCTTTTCCTAAACTGTTAGCATCTTTTGATGCTAACAGTTCTACTGATACTTTCTGCTCCACTCTTACATCTTGTTTATGCACGGTCTGCCCCTTGTCTTCCAGGCCAGGCCGTACCACACCTTCTGCCCCTTGGTAATCTGATGTTCTCCGTGATCATCGTTCTAAGCTCAGGGCTGCTGAAAGGGTGTGGCGCAAATCCAAAAATCTTACTGACCTTAATGTGTATCAGTTCTCTGCTAATGTCTCCACTGCTAAAAAGACATACTACCATAACAAAATTAACAATTCGTCTATCTCCTGCATGCTCCATTTTCCTTGCTCCTTTGTCCTCCTCCTCCCCCTCCTGCATCAACTCTAATAGCTGACGACTTTGCCACATTTTTCATTAATAAAACTAAAAACATCAGTGCACAATTTTCCACACCACAATCTGTAAAGCACATCTTACCAGCAACCATACACTCATTCACATCCTTCTCTTCACTCTCTGAGGCAGAAGTCTCCAAACTCATCCTTTCTAATCATCCTACTACTTGTCCGCTCGATCCTATTCTATCTCATCTCCTTCAAGCCATTTCTCCAGCAGTTGTACCTGCACTCACTGACATCCTTAACATATCCCTTCACACTGGTGTTTTCCCCTCAATATTTAGACAGGCTTGTATAACCCCACTACTGAAGAAACCCACCCTCAACCCATCTCTTTTAGAGAACTACAGACCGGTTTCCCTTCTTCCTTTCATTGCAAAAACACTTGAACGAGCGGTGTTCAACCAAGTCTCTGCCTTTCTCACACAGAACAACCTTCTTGACAGCAACCAGTCTGGTTTCAGAAGTGGACATTCAACCGAGACTGCCTAGCTCTCAGTTGTTGAAGGCCTAAGACTGGCAAGAGCGGCTTCTAAATCTTCAATACTTATCTTACTGGATCTGTCCGCTGCTTTTGACACGGTTAACCACCAGATCCTCCTATCAACCCTATTGGCAAAGGGCATCTCAGGAACCGCACTCCACTGGTTTGAGTCTTACCTATCAGATAGGTCCTTCAAAGTAATTTGGAGAGATGAGGTGTCCAAGTCGCAACATCTAGCTACTGGGGTGCCTCAGGGCTCAGTTCTTGGACCACTTCTCTTCTCAGTCTACATGGTATCATTAGGTTCTGTCATTCAAAAACATGGCTTTTCATACCACTGCTATGCTGATGACACTCAACT
>NW_015506730.1:342418-349825 GCF_001515645.1 Sinocyclocheilus grahami
TCATTTTTAATGAGCCAAAAAGAATGCACGTCACACCTCTGTTTATCAATTTGCACTGGCTACCATTAGCTGCTCGCATAAAATTCAAGGCATTGATGTTTGCCTACAAAACCACCACTGGCTCTGTACCTCTTTACCTAAATTCATTACTTCAGAATGATGTGCCCTCTAGAAGCTTGCGTTCTGCAAGTGAACGTCGCTAGATTGTGCCATCCCAAAGAACCACAAAATCACTTTTACGAACTTTTAAATTAAATGTTCCCTCCTGGTGGAATGACCTGCCCAACTTCAAGAATCGGCTAAAAACATATCTCTTCCATCTTTATTTGACCCTCTAACTTTAGCACTCTCTGTTCTAATTCCATTCTTAAAACAAACAAAAAACGAACTCTAGCTTTTTAATCTTTTTGTATTCTATGCATTTTCTTTTAATTTATTATACAATTAACAAAAGCAAAAATACCTCTAACACTAACTTGCTCTATTCTTTTTCTTTTCTATTCTATCCATTTTCTTTTTATTTATTATATTATTTTTAAAACCCTTGCTACGTGTACTGCGTTAAGCTAACTGAGACTTGTTATAGCACTTGTATATCATTGCTCTTTTGTTGATTTTGATTGCTTCCATTGTCCTCATTTGTAAGTCGCTTCAGATAAAAGCATCTGCTAAATGACTAAATGTAAATGTAAATATAGAAGTTGCACAGTGTCATTCACAAACACTAAACACACATGAAACTGAAATAATGCAATACATATTAATTTAACAACATTAGGTGTAACATACAACCCTAATGTACAAAACTGATTAGAACAAAAGAAGAAGAAACCGTTATTTCAGCAAAAAAAAACATAAAATTTGTAATGTAATGCAGGGAATTCTGGGAATGTCAATTTACGGTTATTCACTGTAAATTATACATTCGTTTTTACTTCTAAAAACAGTATACTACCGTAAAATTACATGTAATGTCCAATAAAGTTTTTCACCATATATCGTAGGGGAACTTATCGTTAACCATTTAACAAGATTTTACTGTAGCATTTTTACAGTCTTTTACAGTCAAAGACTGACACGGAAGAGAATAAATTGCTGGATAAAGTAATTATTTTTGCGGAGTGTCTATTTACACTAAGTGCAAATAGGCCGCCTTGTTGGCAGAGGCTATTTACACTAACTCTGCCCACCAACGTGTGATTGGGCTAGTCAAGACTACAAAAGACGATTATTTAACTACATCTCCAGTGGCGTAGATGGTAAAGCGCATGCCTTGGTCATTTTTGACACGATCGACAAGTTTGAATACGCCTTTTGCCAAACTTTTTTCGTCTTTTTAAAATCTCATATCACATCGGAAAGGCATTTGTTTAAAATAAAAATGAAGGAAATAATCAAAAAGTTGAAAATAAAGTATAGGGTAGGGTTAGGGTAGGGAGGGCTTATATTGTCCCATTAAGGTGGCATCCATTTAATAATATGAATTTAAATGATAATTTACACTCAATACATTATTACTGCATTCTGTTTTATAATGTACTACAATACTGAGGTGCAGATAAATGCCACTATTTGCAAGAAGTAGTTTAAATAGCAGAAAATCTTGCAATTTTAACAGTGTAAAGTCGCGATCACACTAGAGTTTGAGCAAAATGCCCTCACATGCTGCAAAGGTCGTGATATGACGTCATGCTCTGCAGCATCTTTTTAAAAACTTAACTTAAACATAACTAGTGTTGTCAAAAGACCCGGTACTTCGGTACCAAGTCGGTACTAAAAAAATGAAAACGTTACGGTACCAGGTTTTTTTTAAGTACCGGTGGTACCGAGAACCGTGGATTTTCACTGGTATTGGTACCGAATACTGACATTTTGTTCCTGTGACAACACTACACATAACCAATAATAATACATCTAAAATGTAAAAACATACAATCTACTCCACTTTCCTGCAGCGCTGCAGATTTAAATTTATGTTCTTTTAATTCAGCTACGAGGTCATGCTGTGACGTATCGATCTGCTGTTGGTCACACAGTGTCATGTGATGCGAATTCGCAGATCAGGGTTCACCAAACTTGAACTTTGCTATGTAGCAAAATATCTTCGCACATGCTTGCGTTTCCGGTCTGATGCAATCGCATGCGTATGAATGGAAATCAATGGAACGAAAAGTCTAGTGTGACCGCGGCTTAAATAGAATCTATTACTATTTACACTTAGTGCAAATAGCCGCTGCCTTCTTTTTGTTTTCTTTGTGCACAAAAAATATTCTCGTAGCTTCATAAAATTACGGTTGAACCACTGATGGCATATGGACTGTTTTAACGATGTCCTTACTACATGACCATCACTCAATACAAGCCCCCGCCACAGGCCTGTGATGACGACACATCCCTCCCAGATGCACTCAACCACCTTTATTCATGGTTTGAAATGCAGAATGACAAACCTGCAAAGAACTGCCCACACCTCCCAACAACCAGGCGCTCTGTCTGTCTCCAGCCGGCCTAAGGAAGACCCTATCTAGGACTAACCCACGCAAGGCTGTGGGTCCTGACAACATACCTGGCCGTGTACTGAGAGACTGTTCTGCACAGCTGACAGATGTCCTAAGAGATATCTTCAACACCTCGCTGAGCCAGGCAGTCGTCCCCACATGTCTCAAATCCACAACAATCATACTGGTACCAAAGAAATCACCTGTGTCCTGTCTAAATGACTACCGTCCCATAGCACTGACTCCAATCATGATGAAGTGCTTTGAGAGGTTAGTCATGCACAACATCAAAACCAGCCTCCCCAACACACTCGATACGCTCCAGTTTGCATAATGTCCAAACCGCTCTACAGACGATGCAATTTCCTCCACCTGGCTCTTACCCACCTAGAAAATAAAGACTCCTATGTTAGAATGCTGTTCATCGACTTCAGCTCACCATTCAACACAATAATCCCACAACAACTCATCAACAAACTAAACCTGCTGGGCCTAAACACTTCCCTCTGTAATTGGATCCTGGACTTTCTAACTGGAAGACCTCAGTACTACCACACTGAGCACAGGTGCCCCACAAGGCTGTGTACTTAGCCCGCTGCTCTTCACGCTGCTGACCCACGACTGCACTGCCAAGTTCAGCTGCAACCACATCATCAAGTTTGCTGATGACACAACTGTGGTAGGTCTCATCAGCAACAATGATGAAACGCCCTAAAGAGAGGAAGTGGCTAGGGTTGGGCGATGTCTACAAAATTGGCATCGGACGATGTCTACAGTGAAATCGCGATGGACGATGACATCGGGGGGCAGACGGGGGAGTTAAGGGTTGTGCCCGAAGCGTGAATCCGTATTCAGAAAGTAGTGCTGGGCAGTATGACAACTAATTTTTTTATTACTTTCAGCCCAACCCTAGAAGTGGCACAACTGTTTGAATGGTGTGGTGCAAACAACCTGTCCCTCAATGTGAGTAAGACAAAGGAGGTTGTGATGGACTTCAGGAGGAACTCTGTTGACCACCCTCCACTGACCATCGACAGCTCGACTGTGGAGAGAGTCACTAAATAAAGCAGCACTAAATTCCTGGGAGTGCACATAACAGAAGACCTCACCTGGACCACCAACATTACATCACTCTCCAAGAAGGCACAACAGCGGCTCCACTTCCTGCGCCGACTCGAAAAAGCAAGTCTCCCTCCACCCATCCTTACCACATTCTACAGGGGCACCATTGAGTGTGCTGACCAGCTGCATCACTGTTTGGTACGGGAACTGCAGAGCTGCTGACCTTAAGACCCTACAGCGGACAGTGAACACAGCTGCAAAGTTCATCGGTGCCCCTCTCCCCTCCATTCTGGACATTTTCCTTACACGATGCTCCAGTAAAGCCACCAGTACCGTGAAGGACTCCACCCATCCCTCCCATTTTCTCTTCCAGCTCTTGCCATCAGGAAGACGGTACCGGAGCATCAGAGCTTGCTCTGCAACACTGCTCAACAGCTTTTTCCCCCAGGCTGCGAGAGCCCTGAATTCCAATCACCTCACCCCACGCTGAAAACCCCATCCACAACCCTACCTCCAGAAACCAAGATCCTCTCACCATGGAGGGTCAGAAAGCTCTCGGATTTCATCAAAAATATTTTAATTTGTGTCCGAAGATGAACGAAGGTCTTATGGGTTTGGAACAGTACCGTCGCAAGGGCTGGGCCAAGTGTGCGACAGGGTCTCAAGCCTCTAGAGGGCCTCGCTCCCTGCATTTTATGTAATTTATGTATAATTCTTTACAGTTTTTCCACCCATTTTATCCTTTGAAAGACTAAAATAGTCATAGCTGATAGACAGTATAAGACTCTGTGCATAAGAATGAGTAAAGCTGTTTGTTGTTAGGATGACAAAAAGTTTTCAAAGTTAAACTTTTAGGCTGGTCTGCCTCAGTGGTCCAACAGCGCTCGTCAATGTCAAAATGTTCGAGATGACCAATCAAATCAAAGAAGGCGGGTCTTACTGTCACTACGCAACGATAGTTTGTGGAAAAATGTATGCACAGTAGTACTGTATTAGGAAACGTTTTACGATAGAAATGTTCAGCGACCGACAGTAATAGACTATCTAGTGATGCAAACTACTTTGAATGCCATTTTGAATTGAAAATATGCGATTACGATTCATGTAAATCATAAATGAACGTGACAAGAGACGTTTGCGTTTTCGACTATTAGACATACGAATAAGAGTGAATGTGCACATTTTAAAATAAAATAGTTGCGTTCGTTACTATAGCGACCCCCCATCCCACACACACACACACACACACACACACACACACACAGTTGCTGAGGGCCTCGCACGTCAACTTCGCACAGGGCTTCATGACAGCCATGTTTGGAACGCCATGAGGGTGAGTAATTAAAGACAGCATTTTCATTTTTGGGTGAACTATCCCTTTAATAGAAGCTATAGACATTTTTACTGGACAAACAGACAGTGACTGAGCTGAAGATGAACTGAAGAGCTGCTCAAACCTCTCTGTTCAGTTGGTCTCCTCTTTCTCTCAGCTTTGCCTCCAGTGAAGCCACCTCTTTCTTCAGCTGACAGATTTCTGTGATGAAATCCTCAATATCCAGCATGGACAGATCAGTTCCTACTGATTTACAGCAGACCACATCCACCTGCGCTTTCATGCTCAGCATCTGAACACACACACAGCAGGATTATTACTAGATATACAATATTTATAATGAACTGATCAAACTACATAAATGAATTTTTCCACGACATTCTAATTTATTGAGATGCACCTGTATTTGACATTACAGTGAAGTTCAAGTAGCTCCCACAAAACCACCAAACTTATCCACCCAGAGGATTCGTTTCTACCAAGTAAATATCTTACCTTACACGGCAGCATAAATGCTCTGGAAGAACAGTGAAGAAATGGATAATTAATAAACCATGGTTCTTTCTTGATTAAAAGAAACCGGTCCAGCAATGAAAAACAGAGTGTATTTGCCAGTGACTCTCCTTCATGCATTTCACCACATAAAACATGATTAACAGCCTTATGAAATCCAGGCGCTCGTATTATTGTAGTATTTTATTTTGAGGATTTTTAATAGTTCTGTCTGGTTTAACATAAAATCATTACTCTACTTTATATACAGCACTTGGATCAATCCACCGCATTAAAAAAAATCACTGCCCCCTACTGGCAGTAAGAGCTCAATGAACATTTTTTAGTTTTTTTCTCCAGATTGACTGATGAAAGTCACTCTGATGATTCTGGAGCAGTTTGTTCTTTAGCGTGTTTGTTCTGGTGGGTCTGAAAACTACCTAAATAAGCGAATCTCTCGCCGCAGATGGAGCAGGAGTAAGGTTTCTCTCCTGTATGAACTCGCTGATGGACCTTAAGGACGCCTGATCGAGCAAACGTCTTGTCACAGTGAGAACACTTGAACGGTCTTTCTCCAGTATGAATCCTCTTGTGCTTTTGTAAAGTACCAACCTTACTGAAACTCTTCCCACAGACGCTGCAGTGATATGGTTTTTCTCCAGTGTGGACTCTCTTATGAGATACAAATTGAGATGGACTAGAAAAGCTCTTTCCGCAGTAGGAGCACAGATATGGTTTCTCTCCGGTGTGAATCCTCTCGTGACAATTCAGATTAGATCTTCGACGGAATCGTTTGTCGCAGTGTTTGCACTGAAACGGTTTCTCATCAGAGTGTACACTTTGGTGTGACTTCAGAGAAAATAACTGCCTAAAGGTTTTCCCACATTCACTGCACTGATACGGCCTCTCATTGGTGTGAACACGCACATGTGTCTTCAGATTAGATCCATGATTGAAGCTCTTCTCACAGTGAGGACACTTGTATGGTCTTTCTCCCGTGTGGATTCGCTTATGAGCAAGAAGGTATTGTTTGGTGCTGAAATACTTGTCACATTCGCTGCAGTGGAAAGACTTTTCACCGGGAGTCTTCAAGTGAACTTTTAGACTAGAATGAATGAAAGAACCCTTCCCACACTGTTCACAGTGAAACTCCTTCTTCAGACCCACCCTCTTGTGCTTTTGTAAAGTATCAACCTTACTGAAACTCTTCCCACAAACGCTGCAGTGATATGGTTTCTCTCCGGTGTGAATCTGTTCGTGACGATTCAGATTAGATCTTTGACGGAATCGTTTGTCGCAGTGTTTGCACTGAAACGGTTTCTCATCAGAGTGTACACTTTGGTGTGACTTCAGAGAAAATAACTGCCTAAAGGTTTTCCCACATTCACTGCACTGATACGGCCTCTCATTGGTGTGAACACGCACATGTGTCTTCAGATTAGATCCATGATTGAAGCTCTTCTCACAGTGAGGACACTTGTACGGTCTTTCTCCCGTGTGGATTCGCTTATGAGCAAGAAGAGATTGTTTGGTGCTTAAATACTTGTCACATTCGCTGCAGTGGAAAGACTTTTCACTGTGAGTCTTCAAGTGAACTTTTAGACTAGAATGAAAGAAAAAATCCTTCCCGCACTGTTCACAGTGAAACTCCTTCTTCATGCTGTGCTCTTTTGAATGAAGTCTCCTCTCTTCTGCGGTAGGAAAGCTGGTGTTAGTGAAGCATTTCTTTTCTGTGTGTTGTCTCTCGTGTCTCGTTAGGTTTCTCTGTGAACTCAGTGTTTTTCCACAGGTGGCGCAGGAGAAACTTTTGACCGTCAGCTGATCTTTTGATGTTAAGTCTGTTTCTCTGTCAGAAGATGAACAGCCTTCGTCATCTGAAATGAACAAAATGGTTATAAATTTTGGGTTTTTTAAATATACAGTGGGTACGGAAAGTATTCAGACCCCCTTAAATTTTTCACTCTTTGTTATATTGCAGTCATTTGCTAAAATCATTTAAGTTAATTTTTTTCCTCATTAATG
>NW_015506730.1:349949-355535 GCF_001515645.1 Sinocyclocheilus grahami
AAAATAACTTAAATGATTTTTGCAAATGGCTGCAATATAACAAAGAGTGAAAAATTTAAGGGGGTCTGAATACTTTCCGTACCCACTGTATTTGAGATTTGTTTGTGTCACTCAGGAAATATACAGAAATTCTGTAATGATCTGTCTATATAAGTCTAGGGGTAAACAATTAATAAAAAATAAAATAATCACAATATGGTTTAGTGCAGTTATCAAATCGCAAAAAGCTAATTAAATATGCACAGACATTAGGGATGTCAACGATTAATCGCTGATCGATTAATTGTCAATAAGAGATGCAATCATTAAAATCGATCGTGGTCGATTAAGCCGTTTAATTTTGGGCTGCATGCGGCTCATGCGCAAAACACGTGCGAGCGGCTGCGAGTGACTGTGACGGTATATAAATGCATCATCATTCATTCATAATGTACAAATTAAGCTTTTAATGTGATTTAAACTTTAAAGGTACATTAAAATAGAAACAACACAAAGTTATTCAACATGGAAAGCAATAGAAATGTTGTATCTAATTTCCCCAGATAATTGTTTCATATCATGCGCTTTGCAAGGCTGCGGTAGGACAGATAGGCTATAGGCTATTCATTTCTACAACTTGTTAATTCGTTCCTATGCCTTGTTAATTTGTGGCCACTGTCCATGTTTCATTAATTTTGTTCCTTAAATTACCCATGATTTAACTAAAATAAGGGAACAAATTAATAAATCGAATAAATTCTTAATTCATTGCCATGAAATCTTTAATTTCACTTCCCGCATATTTACCACAGTAAGAGATGCGAAAACGGTGATAAAAAGTGAATGACAATCAAATAAACCTGCGAAATTAGAGGGTTAGGCGGTGAGGATTTAGGAAAAGAAACATTGCCTACATATTATTGAATTTGTAGAAATTCGTGACCAACCAGCAAAAGCAGAACAAAGCCATGTAAATGGGTTCGAACGACATCCAAAAGCATGGTCACGACAGATTTAAAACAGAAGTGTGGCGCGGCGCTCCATAAACAAGCTCACGGAAAGGACAGGATGACAAAGCGCATTCTGTTTGTTTGCTTTATTTTACAAAAGCACAAATCTTTTGTTTTTATTGTGAGTGTGCAAAAATAAAATCGCGCCGGCGCCTATAGCGCGCACACCCCACATATTCTAGCAATTCATATTTACATCGCAGTCTGTTCATTATCAAAATAAAATAGTCAACCAAACAAATAAAAAGTTACACTGGTCAGTTTAAATGGACCGTAGTATACCGGTTCACTCTGCTGTTAAGGACGTTTCTGCTCATGTGAAGAGGATGATCTTTTCCGTCTATATGCGAAAGCGTGTAAAGTACAAGTCTAGTTTACATTATAAATAATAGTTTAACATTCAAATACATTGAGAATATGGAAACATTTGGATTTGTGCCGAATGAGACGTGAGCAATAACCTCCAAATCTAGCCAAACCCGCGCTCGCTCCATCTCGTATGCACGCACTGTGTTGCAGGAGAAAGGAAAAAGGAGTTGCCGCTTTAAGACGGCTATGTACGGGAGTTGTAGTCCAGAGTGAGATGCATTATGTGTAATGTAGTTCAGTATGAAATGTACTGGAGAGACGTGCCCTCACTGTGTGCTGTGCAGTTGAGAAAGGAGGGAGAAAGTTTGTATTCAAACTCAGAAGACTACAGAGGGTAGTCCGGACTGCTGAGCGAATCATTGGTACAACCCTCCCTTCTCTCCAAGAACTGTACTTATCCAGAGTGAGCAAAAGGGCTGGCAGAATCACTCTGGACCCCTCATATCCAGCACACTCCCTCTTTGAACTGTTGCCATCTGGTCGACGCTACAGAGCACTGAGCACCAGAACGACCAGACACAGGAACAGTTTCTTCCCTCAGGCAATCCATCTCATGAACACTTAACAATAACTGTGGAACACACACTATTTATACAGTCATACACTTATTTATCTAACAGTACCCGTACATACAAAACTGTCAATTGTAATATACCTGCACATACATTTGTCCTGAGCACCAGAACGACCAGACACAGGAACAGTTTCTTCCCTCAGGCAATCCATCTCATGAACACTTAACAATAACTGTGGAACACACACTATTTATACACTCATACACTTATTTATCTAACAGTACCCGTACATACAAAACTGTCAATTGTAATATACCTGCACATACATTTGTCGATTTATATATTTTTATTCCTTATTTACTTGTTCTATTTTTTATTATCTGTGTTTTTTGTTCTGTCACTGTCATTCTGTTACACTGTGGAAGCTTCTGTCACGAAAACAAATTCTTCATATGTGTAAAAGCTCATTCTTCTTCTTCTTCTTCTTCTTGTTCGGCGAGCAGATTCAATACTTTAATCCAAAGAACAAGCCCAGGGTGCACGTGGTCCACATAGCACGCACAGCTGTCCTTGAGGCGGGACGTGAATACATCATTCCAGGCAATGCACATTTTCGGGAGGAAGTACAGGGCAGTGTGCTGCTGAGTCCGACTAAAGGCTTAATGGAGAAGCATCAGGTGATGGTGGCACGGATTATAATTGGTGCCCAGTCAAGTAATCGAGTTCCCGTTAGACTGTATAACTCAGGTACTGTCAATGTGAAGGTAAGGAAGCGTGTAATTGCCGGAATCCTCCAGCCTGCTGATGTGGTTCAGGCCTCCACTGCAGCGCTGCCCCCAGCGGATTCATGTCCCGCAGTTGTCCCAAGTCACTTACAGTCGCTGTATGCAGAGAGTACAAGGGATCTGAGGGAGGCAGAACAGCGTGAGCTTGCGGAGCTGCTTCGTGCTTACGGTGATGTTTTCTCCACTGGACCGACAGACCTCGGCCACACAAACCTTCTTCAACATGACATTCAAACCCAGCCTGGCCCACCTGTGAAGCAGCAACCGCGTAGAATGGCATTTGAGAAACAGCAAAGTGCCGATGAACAGATCCAGCAGAATCTTGATGCTGGCTTAGCCTCCCCAAGTAATAGCTGCTGGGCTTCACCAATCGTAATGGTGCAAAAGAAAGACCAAACATACCGCCTGTGTGTAGACTACTGGGCACTAAATGAGCGCGCCATAAAAGACGCCTACCCACTTCCAAGAATCCAAGACACACTAGACATGCTGTCCACAGCAAAGTGGTTTAGCACATTGGACCTTGCCTCCTGGTACTGGCAAGTCAGTACTTGCTGGGCAGATCCTTCACTGTACGCACAGACCATAGTAGCCTACAGTGGCTAATAAGAATGAGAGAACTGGAGGGACAGTTGGCCAGGTGGCTTGAGAAGCTTGGAGAGTATGACTTCAAAGTTGTTCATCACCCTGGGCGCTGTCATGAAAATGCTGATGTGCTTTCCCGGAGGCCATGCCGTTCAACTTGCCCCTGCAACCTTAAGAATCCCATCTTGATTAGCCCTCAGCTCTGTCACCAGGCAGTCCAGTGTGACTTTGATGGCAAACCTGTAAGTAACGTACCTGCAGCTGTTACCACGGAGTCTTGTCAAGTGGGGGTAGTACAACCTGCCATCACTGCCAGTACTTCTTCATTCTCTGGGTGGACTACTGAAGAACTGCGTGCTGCCCAAGCAGCTGATACTGATATCGCTCCCATCAAGAGGTGGATGAAGGAAAGCATGGAATGACCCTCCTGGGAAGATGTGTCACCCTATGGGCCGGCAACATAAGTCTACTAGAGTCAGTGGCAAAGACTGTACCTAAAGGATGGCATTCTGTTACGATGTTACTACCTGAATGAGGGCCCTGAGTTTTACCCCCAGATTATCCTGCTGCGAGTTTTCCGGAAAGATGTCATGCACCAGATGCACGAGGGGCTAGTGGGTGGACAGCTGGGTGTTTAAAGACTCAGAAGTTTGGCAACCTCAGGAAGTTCCTGCCCCAGACCTGGGAGTCGATGGAGCTGAACTTGACTTGGATCTGTCTTGTCTCTTCACGGAGGAAACCAGGAATTCCGGTGGCCCAGACAGCATGTCTCTCATGGATGACACCAGTGTGCCGATGACTGAGCAGGACACAGAGGATGTTCAGTGGAGAGAAGGTAGCACTATGCAACAGGATTTAACAGGGACTGTTAACGACCAAATGAGGCAGGAGTCAGGAGATCACCGAGGAGGTTTGGGGACTGGACTAATTGATTATTAAAGACTTAAGGGGAAAAAAAGAGAAAGAAAGAATATTTTGTTGGCAATTTGTTATTCTTATACAATTGTTCAAAAAAATAATAATTGATGCATGTCATCTGTGGAAAATATTATTTAATGTGTTCCCTTTTTCCCTTTTTGTTGGATTTTGTTGTTTACCATTTTGCTGTTAAGGAAACAAGCCAAGTGTATGTTTAATTAAGCCCGAGTTGCCGAGTTGTTATGCAACGGCTGTTGTTCTCCTCTTTTCTTTCTGCAGGCCAGTAGTGGAGAAGTCAGTCGGTCACTCAGCTGGCCTTAACTAACTACCTCACTAGTCATGTTGGGACTGAATTACTATTGCTTCAACGAAGGCCCCCCCTTTACAAAGCTACTCTTTAACCCCTCCCGGCACCGTGCTATCCTTTCACCTTATGGACTGTTTACCCGTCACGTGGGGTTGGAATATATTGGCCAGTGCCTCCATTAAGCGCAGTTGCTTGAATGGACTGTGTGCTTTGACAATGGAGCTGCCTACGGACTGTTGATAAACAAATTTAAAAAAAGAAGGGATAAACGAACATAAAAAATTTAATATGGGTAGACATTGTGTTGAATGTACTTTTGCCTTCTATTAACACTGTGAATCTATGGTAATATACTTGTTAATGTGTGTGATGTATTTTGTATCAGTCATGCCATGGTGCTGGAGTGGTGTTAAGTTTAATCACCATCCAGAGTGGGGGTAGTGTTGCGGGAGAGAGGAAAAAGGAGTTGCCGCTTTAAGACAGCTATGTACGGGAGTTGTAGCATTTTACTCAGACTAAAACCCCTTTATTTCGGACGAGAAAGCGTTTTTTGTGTGTGTGAGAGTGGCTTTTGCACATCCTGTCATGCCTTTGACTGCGTGCCGCTGCAATAAGGTTAACGATTAATCGATCGTTAATTTAAACAACGATCGATCATGGAAATGATCGAAAATTGACATCCCTAACAGACATATTGATAAAGTGAGTTTGGAAATGCAACATTCTCCACCCATTTCACCATATTTATAATTTTACATTATAATAGTGTTATTGCAATCACAATGTATTTCTTTCATGATTTTATAATTGATAATAATTAATTTATTAATAATTTATTGTAATTAGATTTTTGGCCAAATTGTGCAGCCTTACAAACAGGCAAAGCAAATCTGGCTCTCTTAAAAAACACATTCAAGATCAAAATCTCAACACAGAGAGAGAGAGAAAAATACTATAATTTGCCATTATGTTCCCAAATATCTCAGAAAATCTTCTCTCAAACCTGATCAGATCATCAGTCAATATGAACCTGATCCTGCAGAGACATTCAAGTGTCATGAAAAACAACAAAAGGTCAAAAAAGAAAGAAACAAACCTGGAGGAATGAAATCTTCATC
>NW_015506730.1:357552-360801 GCF_001515645.1 Sinocyclocheilus grahami
TGCTGGGCAGATCCTTCACTGTACGCACAGACCATAGTAGCCTACAGTGGCTAATAAGAATGAGAGAACCGGAGGGACAGTTGGCCAGGTGGCTTGAGAAGCTTGGAGAGTATGACTTCAAAGTTGTTCATCACCCTGGGCGCTGTCATGAAAATGCTGATGTGCTTTCCCGGAGGCCATGCCGTTCAACTTGCCCCTGCAACCTTAAGAATCCCATCTCGATTAGCCCTCAGCTCTGTCACCAGGCAGTTCAGTGTGACTTTGACGGCAAACTAGTAAGTAACGTACCTGCAGCTGTTACCACGGAGTCTTGTCAAGTGGGGGTAGTACAACCTGCCATCACTGCCAGTACTTCTTCATTCTCTGGGTGGACTACTGAAGAACTGCGTGCTGCCCAAGCAGCTGATACTGATATCGCTCCCATCAAGAGGTGGATGAAGGAAAGCATGGAATGACCCTCCTGGGAAGATGTGTCACCCTATGGGCCGGCAACATAAGTCTACTAGAGTCAGTGGCAAAGACTGTACCTAAAGGATGGCATTCTGTTACGATGTTACTACCTGAATGAGGGCCCTGAGTTTTACCCCCAGATTATCCTGCTGCGAGTTTTCCGGAAAGATGTCATGCACCAGATGCACGAGGGGCTAGTGGGTGGACAGCTGGGTGTTTAAAGACTCAGAAGTTTGGCAACCTCAGGAAGTTCCTGCCCCAGACCTGGGAGTCGATGGAGCTGAACTTGACTTGGATCTGTCTTGTCTCTTCACGGAGGAAACCAGGAATTCCGGTGGCCCAGACAGCATGTCTCTCATGGATGACACCAGTGTGCCGATGACTGAGCAGGACACAGAGGATGTTCAGTGGAGAGAAGGTAGCACTATGCAACAGGATTTAACAGGGACTGTTAACGACCAAATGAGGCAGGAGTCAGGAGATCACCGAGGAGGTTTGGGGACTGGACTAATTGATTATTAAAGACTTAAGGGGAAAAAAAGAGAAAGAAAGAATATTTTGTTGGCAATTTGTTATTCTTATACAATTGTTCAAAAAAATAATAATTGATGCATGTCATCTGTGGAAAATATTATTTAATGTGTTCCCTTTTTGTAACCCGGGTGGATTTTGTTGTTTACCATTTTGCTGTTAAGGAAACAAGCCAAGTGTATGTTTAATTAAGCCCGAGTTGTTTAATTTGTATGCAACGGCTGTTGTTCTCCTCTTTTCTTTCTGCAGGCCAGTAGTGGAGAAGTCAGTCGGTCACTCAGCTGGCCTTAACTAACTACCTCACTAGTCATGTTGGGACTGAATTACTATTGCTTCAACGAAGGCCCCCCCTTTACAAAGCTACTCTTTAACCCCTCCCGGCACCGTGCTATCCTTTCACCTTATGGACTGTTTACCACGTCACGTGGGGTTGGAATATATCGGCCAGTGCCTCCATTGAGCGGAGTTGCTTGAATGGACTGTGTGCTTTGACAA
Source organism: Sinocyclocheilus grahami (assembly GCF_001515645.1). Lineage (NCBI taxonomy): Eukaryota > Metazoa > Chordata > Actinopteri > Cypriniformes > Cyprinidae > Sinocyclocheilus > Sinocyclocheilus grahami. The sequence goes on from NW_015506730.1 coordinate 359,029, forward strand.
TGGAGCTGCCTACGGACTGTTGATAAACAAATTTAAAAAAAGAAGGGATAAACGAACATAAAAAATTTAATATGGGTAGACATTGTGTTGAATGTACTTTTGCCTTCTATTAACACTGTGAATCTATGGTAATATACTTGTTAATGTGTGTGATGTATTTTGTATCAGTCATGCCATGGTGCTGGAGTGGTGTTAAGTTTAATCACCATCCAGAGTGGGGGTAGTGTTGCGGGAGAGAGGAAAAAGGAGTTGCCGCTTTAAGACAGCTATGTACGGGAGTTGTAGCATTTTACTCAGACTAAAACCCCTTTATTTCGGACGAGAAAGCGTTTTTTGTGTGTGTGAGAGTGGCTTTTGCACATCCTGTCATGCCTTTGACTGCGTGCCGCTGCAATAAGGTTAACGATTAATCGATCGTTAATTTAAACAACGATCGATCATGGAAATGATCGAAAATTGACATCCCTAACAGACATATTGATAAAGTGAGTTTGGAAATGCAACATTCTCCACCCATTTCACCATATTTATAATTTTACATTATAATAGTGTTATTGCAATCACAATGTATTTCTTTCATGATTTTATAATTGATAATAATTAATTTATTAATAATTTATTGTAATTAGATTTTTGGCCAAATTGTGCAGCCTTACAAACAGGCAAAGCAAATCTGGCTCTCTTAAAAAACACATTCAAGATCAAAATCTCAACACAGAGAGAGAGAGAAAAATACTATAATTTGCCATTATGTTCCCAAATATCTCAGAAAATCTTCTCTCAAACCTGATCAGATCATCAGTCAATATGAACCTGATCCTGCAGAGACATTCAAGTGTCATGAAAAACAACAAAAGGTCAAAAAAGAAAGAAACAAACCTGGAGGAATGAAATCTTCATCATCATCCCCATTATTCTCATCCAACACAGAGAGAGAGAGAAAAATACTATAATTTGCCATTATGTTCCCAAATATCTCAGAAAATCTTCTCTCAAACCTGATCAGATCATCAGTCAATATGAACCTGATCCTGCAGAGACATTCAAGTGTCATGAAAAACAACAAAAGGTCAAAAAAGAAAGAAACAAACCTGGAGGAATGAAATCTTCATCATCATCCCCATTATTCTCATCCTCCTCCTCCTCTTCCTCATCACTGTGTTGTTGTTCTTTCTCTGCGGTGGTTTCTTCTCCTCGGCTCTCCATCAGGTTCCTGCAGTCCAGCAGTTTGACGGAGCACATCTTCAGCGGCGTCTGCAGCATCTGCTGTTCTCCAGCGTTACAGTCAGAGGTTTGATCAGTGGATTCATGATCCTGAGCGTCAGTATAACAGAGTAAAGTGAGGCTGAGCTCTGAGTCCTGTGTGTCTCTGGATCTCTGATCTCTGACGCTCCAGACTGAATCCTGAGCTTCTGTCCCATCAGCCGCACGCACTGAAACCTGCTCCACATCCTGACAAACACAATCAGCTTATCAATACAGAATCATATATCAGTTGATTCTGACACTCATGAATCAACTTTGAAACGTAAAGGGATAGTTCACCCAAAAATGAATATTCTGTCATTAATTACTCACCCTCATGTCGTTCCAAACCTGTAAGACCTTCGTTCATCTTCGAATCACAAATTAAGATATTTTTGATGAAATCCGAGAGCTTTCTGACTCTCCATAGACAGCAATGAAACTGAAATGTTCCCGGGCCCAGAAACGTAGTAAGGACTTTGGTTAAATAGTCCATGTGATATCAGTGGTTCAACCGTAATTTTATGA
>NW_015506730.1:362535-367890 GCF_001515645.1 Sinocyclocheilus grahami
TCCTCCTCCTCTTCCTCATCACTGTGTTGTTGTTCTTTCTCTGCGGTGGTTTCTTCTCCTCGGCTCTCCATCAGGTTCCTGCAGTCCAGCAGTTTGACGGAGCACATCTTCAGCGGCGTCTGCAGCATCTGCTGTTCTCCAGCGTTACAGTCAGAGGTTTGATCAGTGGATTCATGATCCTGAGCGTCAGTATAACAGAGTAAAGTGAGGCTGAGCTCTGAGTCCTGTGTGTCTCTGGATCTCTGATCTCTGACGCTCCAGACTGAATCCTGAGCTTCTGTCCCATCAGCCGCACGCACTGAAACCTGCTCCACATCCTGACAAACACAATCAGCTTATCAATACAGAATCATATATCAGTTGATTCTGACACTCATGAATCAACTTTGAAACGTAAAGGGATAGTTCACCCAAAAATGAAAATTCTGTCATTAATTACTCACCCTCATGTCGTTCCAAACCTGTAACCTCTCACTGCAATGATATTACACAGCGCCTGAAAATAGGCTAACTTACGTCGACATAACTAACGTGACCACCTGCTTGCACAGGGAGCGTGCTGGGGACTATTTTCAGGCACTGCATAATATCATTGCGCCTGCTGCACCCGTGGTACGGCAGCAAAGTTCCTTGATTATTACGCCGGAATGAGAGTATAGTTCCTAGCCATATCGGCCAAGAAAATCTCAACTTTTCATTTTCCGTCGGTCTTAGTACACGATGTAACTACAGAAGAGTCCAGGTTTAAATAGGAAAAATATAGAAACTCTTTGGTCATTTTTGAGCGAGATGCTAACGGTCTAATCAGATTCAATGATCTATGCTAAGCTACAGCTAAAAGTGCTATAAGCTAAAACAGCTACCGCCAGACCCGGAGATCGGCTGAATGGATTCGAAAACGGTAAAACTCAATTGTTTAACTCTAGGGAAGTTGGAAAATGAGCCTATTTTCAAAAAAAGTGGAGTGTTCCTTTAATGATCTATTAAATTAAAGTGCATTGTAGGGATGATCATTTTAACCATTTAACCGGTTAACCGACTAAGAATTTTGACCGATTAATACAATCAGTTAAACGGTTTTAAAAAATTTAATTATTTATTTTTTCAGTAATTTATCAAAATATTTAAAAAGGTTTGCTGCATGGTAAATAAAAAACATAAGTCGCGTGTAAGTCACATTTTATTGTTTCATTCAGAAATAGCTAGGCCTAATGCCGACGCGAAATGTTTACAAACATTATAATAAACGCTGTAAACATAGCTAGGCTATTTTAGTTCCCCTCACTCCACAACAAAGCCTTTCAATTAACAGTATTTAGAAAAGAACAAGAATTAAAAATGTAAGAAGCTATAGCAATATAAACGACAAGCCAAAACGAATTAATTTAGGCTAAAATGAAACTGACACCAATGTTGGGTCTCCCATTCCACACAAAATCAAATGTTTCCGTATTCGCAATGTATTTGAATGGCAAATTATTATGTAGCCTACTTCACTGGCGTTCCAATATCCACGTAAATCAAAATGTTTTGCATAACATCACGGCGGTGCGGTGATAACGCTTAACGACACAGATTTTACTACATTTTTTTTTTACTACATAGTTTTTTTCCCGTATGTTTGACTGACTGTATTTTATTATGATAATGAACAGGCTGCATTGTCAAGGTAGCACAGCTTAACTGTGTGCGCGCATGCGGCGCCGGCGCAATCACTTGAGTTTTTTCCTTCTAACAGTGGAAGCAGCTACTCCTTTCAGTCCTAAAGACAATCGAAATTGTAAAAGGTTTGCCTTTATTTGTGTACATTCACAATAAAAACAAATCTTTGTGCTTTTGTAAAATAATCCTAAAGAAAAATAGGATGATATCGTCTGTTTCCTTTCACGCAGCACAAAAATGAACCGAAACTCTGCATACTAGGCTACTTGTTGCACAGTTTTTCTTTAATTTTCTTAATTTAAGTAAAAATATGTTTCTCGCATAGGCCTATTTATTCGTAACATATATATATAGCCTAGCTTTATTATGTTTTTCTCCGCTGGCAGAAGCGCTGCAGGTGCGTGATGTGATATGAACACATGTGAATCCTCATGTTCTGTTGTTTGCTGCTTTTTGCGCATGAAAAATGAATCCCCGGAAAACAAATGCTAGTATTTTTTAACGGGTCACAGACACTTATCCTTTCTAAATTAATTCAATTGTAATTTAAAATAATCTCATGCTGGTGGTGACACCTCTCCTGCAACATGTTTAGCCATCACTGATATTATACTTAGCTTTTTTGGCTTCTGATCGCAAATGTAGCCAAACTTTGGGGCGCTTAGATTAGCGAGCAAGGTCCTGGCAGATCGCTATAGGTCCGGTCCTCACAGATGAAGAAAAAAAAGAGCATAGGAGTCGATAGGCTGAATCAAAATTTTAATTTGACAAGTATCCGATTCCTGACCTTAAGTATCCGATTCTGGAATCGGAATCGATTTTTGATTCCCTATTAATGACTTTGAAGTGACACAACTGAACTGACTCTGGGTAGATTACATGACAGTAACTCCACGGCAGTCAGATGTAGTTCCTATTAGGGATGCACCGATACCGATACTGAGCTCCTGTACTCGTACTCGTTAAAATGCCCCGATACCAAACGCCGATACCACACAGCATGTGATAAGCGCCATATTCAGACAGGAACACCGACAACAGAACAACAGACAGCAGAATGGAGTTATAAGAGATTAAAGATGTCTACGAAGTATATGTATGCAATGAATATAATGTTAAACATTCAGTATTAACGCCTGTATAGCTGGTGTGCGCGAGCTGAGAAGCAAAGCACGCTGAGTGGATTGAGCGAGCGCCGGCGCAGATGCGCGAGCTTGTCGAGTGAATATATCTTTCTCACAGACATCACTGAAAGTTTGTAGTTCGGTCAGATATATAAAAAACAAGTAAGTAAAACAATGCACAAGTTACTTAGCGGTAGAGAGAGAGAGAGAGAGAGAGAGAGAGCGCGCGCACTTCTGTTGTGTGATCTTTGATGTTCACTCACTTAGCACATGCATCATTTGGATTAAAACTAAATCGTAAAAATAAGACCATTTATAGGGGCATTCACTATAAACATCATTTATTTTTAACCTTAGGCATACACGACTTTCTGGTGAAAGTGAATCTAGCAGCCTGTGTGAAATGCGCTAGTCTGTACTATCTGCATCAGTACAAATACCTGCACGCGCTGCGCATGTTTTGTTTGCTTCTTGAGTGTTTCTGCATTATATGAGTGGCTTTGGAATATAAATCGCAGCACGTTTCAGATGAAAAAACGCGACTTCTATTTCTGAAAATATCACAGTTAGGAGATTTATAACGAGTGGTTCCCTGCATTATTACAGCAAAGCACATGATTACAGTACTGAGCCGCTGCAATGGAGCAGCTCTAATGCTATTAAATTACAGATGATGTACCATAGAGCAAAAGATGAACAGTGAAAGTAACTTGTAAAATACATTTTAATGGGCATAATTAAGTGTCAAAATAACCGAAGGACATACAGTCAAACCATAAATGATTCAGATACCAGATATAATTTTTATATTTTTTAACTAGTGGGTGCAGGACACTATAGCTCATTTATGTAAGTGAGGATAGCAAATTAAAGTAAACTGTGACAAATTATACCCAAAATGTCTTCATACAGTGGACTACCAGTAAAACTGATACAAATTTGGGACCAAAAATTATTCAGACCGAGTCTGGGAAAAAAACTGAAGTTGAGGTTTGCATGAAGCTGGGTGACAGCATGCCCAGGAGACCACAGGCTGTCATTGAGGCTAAGGGTCACCCGACTAAGTATTGATAGTTATGTAAATACTGTCATACTAACAGCTGTCTAATATTTTGGTTGATTGTAATCTATTACATACCTTTCTATCAAAGTTATACATTATCAAGCTGAATTTGTTCTGACACAGTTTAACTCTGAGTTCTTGTCATATTTTATTACCATTTTCTAAACTATAAAGAATAAACTGATAATGGGAGAAATGTTGAAGGTGTCTGAATAAATTTTGGTTTGACTATCTATTTGATAAATGAAGTTAACCAACTAACATTATACATACTCTTTTGGTTTCTGTATCCAATATTTAAAACATTTACAAATGCAATAAAACATTGGTATCGGTACTCGGTATCGGCAAGTACCAAAAATAAAAGTATCGTATCGGGCGAGTACTGGAAAAAGTGGTATCGGTGCATCCCTAGTTCCTACATCCAAATTTCATTCATACTATCCTCATTCATATTATAATAGAACATATATTTTTTAACAGTGGCTAAGATAATTCAAATTAAGATGTACTTCCTACTCACAGTATGCTATTTCAGTGCAGTTAGCCTTGGATGTCTGAAATATTAGCTTGGAGACGCTACAAATATGGCAGAGTGAACAAACTTGACTTGAAATGGACTTTGACTCTCTACCGCAAATTAAAGGAAATAATAGTCATTTCTAGTCATGATGTGGCAGTATTAAAAAACTGCTAAAAGAAGCTGTAACTGTTTTGTGTGGTCATAATTCTAAATATCACATAAACATACACTTTAATTCTATCTGATCTTTAATTCTACTTGACATTACAGTGAAGTTCAAGTAGCTGCCACAAAACCACCAAACATTTCCACCCAGAGGATTAGTTTCTACCAAGTAAATATTTTACCTTACACGGCGGCATAAATGCTCTGGAAGAACAGTGAAGAAATGGATAATTAATAAACCATGGTTCTTTCTTGATTAAAAGAAACTGGTACTGCAATGAAAAACAGAGTGTATTCTCCTTCATGCATTTCACCACAAAAAACATGATTAACAGGCTTATGAAATCCAGGCGCTCGTATTATTGTAGTATTTTATTTTGAGGATTTTTAATAGTTCTGTCTGGCAGGGGCGCCGCTAGCAATTTTGGGCCCTATGAAAGAATATGAGGTTGGGCCCCCTACCGCACCAAACATACACTATATTGCTCAAAGTATTGGGACACCCCCTTCTAAAGAACAGGTTTGACAACTTTAATTTCCATAAGTACAAATCTTAATGTTTTAGCTGGCCACAAAAGTGAGTACACCCCTAAGTGAAAATGTCCAAATTGGGCCCAATTAGCCATTTTTTCTCCCCGGTGTCATGTGACTCATTAGTGTTACAAGGTCTCAGGTGTGAATGGGGAGCAGGTGTGTTAAATTTGGTGTTATCGCTCTCACTCTCTCATACTGGTCACTGGAAGTTCAACATGGCACCTCATGGCAAAGAACTCTCTGAGGATCTGAAAAAAAGAATTGTTGCTCTACATAAAGATGGC
>NW_015506730.1:368051-377351 GCF_001515645.1 Sinocyclocheilus grahami
TCATGGAGGAGTGGAAGAGGACTCCAGTGGCAACCTGTGAAGCTCTGGTGAACTCCATGCCCAAGAGGGTTAAGGCAGTGCTGGAAAATAATGGTGGCCACACAAAATATTGACACTTTGGGCCCAATTTGTACATTTTCACTTAGGGGTGTACTCACTTTTGTGGCCAGCGGTTTAGACATTAATGGCTGTGTGTTGAGTTATTTTGAGGGGACAGCAAATTTACACTGTTATACAAGCTGTACACTCACTACTTTATATTGTAGCAAAGTGTAATTTCTTCAGTGTTGTCACATGAAAAGATATAATAAAATATTTACAAAAATGTGAGGGGTGTACTCACTTCTGTGAGATACTGTATATATATAGTCGCCAGTGGCGACCTCAGCAAAAACTAAACTCGCAAATTAATATTTTTTGTCGCAGTCTGGAGCTTTGTATTGTATTTTATTTTCAATGTGTTTATTGCCAAGTTTACTGTGGCAAAATAGAAGCGCATCCGTAATTCGTGTGAATTTGTAGATTTTCTAGAGCAAAACTGTTTAAAAGTGTGACTGACCAAATCGTCCGGCTCGGTTTGCCCCCCTCGAACTCGAAGACATCTCTAATTTGACAGTTTACCATCTGATCTCACTCAGTGACTCTAGAATAAGTAGGACGGGACGAAGCCATGCAGTGAATGGGGGGAGATAATTTAGCCGGAAATGCAGAAATAATCCGTAGTTTTGTTTTATTTGTAACTCTTTGGTAGATACATTTATAATACACTACTACTACTACTTTTACTACTAAGAAAACTGATCTCTGGGGGCTCTAAAAGTGCGTGGGGCCTTAGAATCGTCTTAACTCCCCCCCCCTTAGCGGTGCCCCTGCTGTCTGATTTAACATAAAATCATTGCTCTACTCTGTCAAACATGACTTTATATACAGCACTTGGATCAATTCACTGCATTCAAATTTCACTGATCCCTACTGGCAGTAAGAGCTGAATGTACAGTTTCAGGATGAGCCGAACAAGTTTTTTCCCCCAGATTGACTGATGAAAGTCACTCTGATGATTCTGGAGCAGTTTGTTCTTTAGCGTGTTTGTTCTGGTGGGTCTGAAAACTACCTAAATAAGCGAATCTCTCGCCGCAGATGGAACAGGAGTAAGGTTTCTCTCCTGTATGAACTCGCTGATGGACCTTAAGGATGTCTGATCGAGCAAACGTCTTGTCACACTGTGAACACTTGAACGGTCTTTCTCCAGTATGAATCCTCTTGTGCTTTTGTAAAGTATCAAATTTACTGAAACTCTTCCCACAAACGCTGCAGTGATACGGTTTTTCTCCAGTGTGAACTCGCTTATGAAGTCCAATATAAACTGGACTAGAAAAGCTCTTCCCGCAGTAGGAGCACAGATACGGTTTCTCACCGGTGTGAATCCTCTCGTGACAAATCAGGAAGGATTTGTGACGGAATCGTTTGTCGCAGTGTTTGCACTGAAACGGTTTCTCACCTGAGTGTATACTTTGGTGTGACTTTAGAGAGCTTGAGTCTGTGTAGGTTTTCCCACATTCACTGCACTGATACGGCCTCTCATTGGTGTGAACACGTACATGTTTCTTCAGATGAGAGCCATGATTGAAGCTCTTCTCACAGTGAGGACACTTGTATGGTCTTTCTCCCGTGTGGATTCGCTTATGAACAACAAGATTTCCTTTGGTGCTGAAATACTTGTCACATTCACTGCAGTGGAAAGACTTTTCACCGTGAGTCTTCAAGTGAACTTTTAGACTAGAATGAATGAAAAAACCCTTCCCACACTGTTCACAGTGAAACTCCTTCTTCCCGCTGTGCTCTTTTGAATGAAGTCTCCTCTCTTCTGCGGTAGTAAAGCTGATGTTGCATCTCCCACAGGTGAAGTCTTTCTGTTCTGTGTGTGTTTTCTCGTGTCTCGCTAAATGACCCTCTGAACTCAGTGTTTTTCCACAGGTGGCGCAGGAGAAACTCTTGACCATCAGCTGATCTTTTGATGTTAAGTATGTTTCTCCGTCAGAAGATGAACAGCCTTCGTCATCTGAAATGAACAAAATGGTTATAAATTCTGGGTTTTAAAATATACTTGAAAAGAGTTTGTGTGAAACTCTGCAAGTTAATTAAATAAACTCATGCATAGACATATTGATATTGATAAAGTGAGTTTGGAAATGCAACATTCACCACTCATTTCACCATATTTATAATGTAATTTTACAGTATAATAGCATTATTGCAATCAAAATGTATTTCTTTCATGATTTTATAATTTAACTATAATTATATCATGACAAAAATAATTGAAATTAGATTTTTGGTCAAACCGTGCAGTCTCTCTTAAAAAAACACATTCTAGATCAAAATCTCCATCAAAATGCCATTATATTCCCAAATATCTCAGAATATCTTAACTCAAACCTGATCAGATCATCAGAGACCAACAGCCAATAAAAACCTGATCCTGCAGAGACTCTGCTGACATTCAAGTGTCATAAAAGGAAGAAACAAACCTGGAGGAATGAAATCTTCATCTTCATCATTCCCATTATTCTCATCATCATCATCTTCCTCATCATCATTAGCACGATATTTTAAGATTTGTACCCATTTCTAAGCATTCTTTAAGAGTGTCCAGGACTGAAAATTAAACAGTGTGCTAATCCACGGCTTTATTACAAATATCATATTTTAAACAAAATCACTAGTATAACAACGGCAAATTTATGGTTACTGTGGCTTTATAACAAGTTAAATTATGATTATTGTAGTAAAACCAGGATTAGGCATCATTTAGGTGAAAATAAATAAATAACCCTGTTGAAAAAAACAGCATATGCTGGTTAGGTATGTTTTGACGCTGGGATGCTGATTTGAGCTGGTTTATGGTCCTTTTGCTGGTTTATGATGGTCCTTTTGCTGGATTATGCTGGTCCTTTGCTGGTTTAAACGGGTCCTTTGCTGGTTTATGCTGGTCCTTTTGCTGGATTATGCTGGTCCTTTGCTGGTTTAAACGGGTCCTTTGCTGGTTTATGCTGGTCCTTTTGCTGGATTATGCTGGTCCTTTGCTGGTTTAAACGGGTCCTTTGCTGGTTTATGCTGGTCCTTTTGCTGGATTATGCTGGTCCTTTGCTGGTTTAAACGGGTCCTTTGCTGGTTTATGCTGGTCCTTTTGCTGGATTATGCTGGTCCTTTGCTGGTTTAAACGGGTCCTTTGCTGGTTTATGCTGGTCCTTTTGCTGGATTATGCTGGTCCTTTGCTGGTTTAAACGGGTCCTTTGCTGGTTTATGCTGGTCCTTTTGCTGGATTATGCTGGTCCTTTGCTGGTTTAAACGGGTCCTTTGCTGGTTTATGCTGGTCCTTTTGCTGGATTATGCTGGTCCTTTGCTGGTTTAAACGGGTCCTTTGCTGGTTTATGCTGGTCCTTTTGCTGGATTATGCTGGTCCTTTGCTGGTTTAAACGGGTCCTTTGCTGGTTTATGCTGGTCCTTTTGCTGGATTATGCTGGTCCTTTGCTGGTTTAAACGGGTCCTTTGCTGGTTTATGCTGGTCCTTTTGCTGGATTATGCTGGTCCTTTGCTGGTTTAAACGGGTCCTTTGCTGGTTTATGCTGGTCCTTTTGCTGGATTATGCTGGTCCTTTGCTGGTTTAAACGGGTCCTTTGCTGGTTTATGCTGGTCCTTTTGCTGGATTATGCTGGTCCTTTGCTGGTTTAAACGGGTCCTTTGCTGGTTTATGCTGGTCCTTTTGCTGGATTATGCTGGTCCTTTGCTGGTTTAAACGGGTCCTTTGCTGGTTTATGCTGGTCCTTTTGCTGGATTATGCTGGTCCTTTGCTGGTTTAAACGGGTCCTTTGCTGGTTTATGCTGGTCCTTTTGCTGGATTATGCTGGTCCTTTGCTGGTTTAAACGGGTCCTTTGCTGGTTTATGCTGGTCCTTTTGCTGGATTATGCTGGTCCTTTGCTGGTTTAAACGGGTCCTTTGCTGGTTTATGCTGGTCCTTTTGCTGGATTATGCTGGTCCTTTGCTGGTTTAAACGGGTCCTTTGCTGGTTTATGCTGGTCCTTTTGCTGGATTATGCTGGTCCTTTGCTGGTTTAAACGGGTCCTTTGCTGGTTTATGCTGGTCCTTTTGCTGGATTATGCTGGTCCTTTGCTGGTTTAAACGGGTCCTTTGCTGGTTTATGCTGGTCCTTTTGCTGGATTATGCTGGTCCTTTGCTGGTTTAAACGGGTCCTTTGCTGGTTTATGCTGGTCCTTTTGCTGGATTATGCTGGTCCTTTGCTGGTTTAAACGGGTCCTTTGCTGGTTTATGCTGGTCCTTTTGCTGGATTATGCTGGTCCTTTGCTGGTTTAAACGGGTCCTTTGCTGGTTTATGCTGGTCCTTTTGCTGGATTATGCTGGTCCTTTGCTGGTTTAAACGGGTCCTTTGCTGGTTTATGCTGGTCCTTTTGCTGGATTATGCTGGTCCTTTGCTGGTTTAAACGGGTCCTTTGCTGGTTTATGCTGGTCCTTTTGCTGGATTATGCTGGTCCTTTGCTGGTTTAAACGGGTCCTTTGCTGGTTTATGCTGGTCCTTTTGCTGGATTATGCTGGTCCTTTGCTGGTTTAAACGGGTCCTTTGCTGGTTTATGCTGGTCCTTTTGCTGGATTATGCTGGTCCTTTGCTGGTTTAAACGGGTCCTTTGCTGGTTTATGCTGGTCCTTTTGCTGGATTATGCTGGTCCTTTGCTGGTTTAAGCTGGTCCTTTGCTGGTTTAAACTGGTCCTTTTGCTGGATTATGCTGGTTTATGCTGGTCCTTTTGCTGGTCTAAGCTGGTCCTTTGCTGGTTTATGCTGGTCCTTTTGCTGGTTTAAACTGGTCCTTTTGCTGGTTTAAGCTGGTCCTTTGCTGGTTTAAACTGGTCCTTTTGCTGGATTATGCTGGTCCTTTGCTGGTTTATGCTGGTCCTTTGCCAGCACATGTCTAGCATAAACCAGCAAAGGACCAGCTTAAACCAGCATAAACCAGCAAAATCCAGCAAAGGACCATTTTAAACCAGCATCAAAACATACCTAACCAGCATATGCTGTTTTTTTCAACAGGGAAGGTAATTACACTAAAGACAGAAAAACAACATGCACATACACAAATAAACGCAAAAAATCAAGTAAAACACATTAAAAGCACACCAGAGTGCTCCAACCTTCTTTCTTCGGTGGTTTTACCGGTGGACTAGTGATCGTCACAGCGCCTCCTACAGGACGAGCGATGGAGTGAGAAAATAACAAGCGGTCAAAGTCGTCTTTCTCTCATTCAAAAATACCATTCAGTTACAGTGGCGAATTCTCACTAGTTAGTTTCTTCAAAACTAGGAGCAAGATCATATGTATAGGTTTAATGAGGTATGATCTTATTTCTTAATCAGATGTCTGTAGAGCCGTGTCTCGCTCCAGCACAGACGGAGGCGCTATGAGGCTCTTCAGAGAGAGTAAACAAACCACAGAACGACCGAAAGCAGAGCTTGCAGTGTGAACCCTCGACCGGTGCGTGTTTTTAGTGCGTTTTACGACATTTACCAGAGTTGTGTTTATTTGTATGTTCGATTTATATTCTTGATCTCTCTATGGGATCATTGATTTCGTCTGTGTATTGTTTTGATTATGTAAATTAAGCTATTTCCCCCTTTTTGTGTCGAACGCTACACGAGTTTATTAAATGCTTTCACAGAATATTAAAGCGTTCAATGAAGATTACGCATCATGCAATGTTTCTGCTTAACGCTAGCTCAAAAATCAAACTAAACATAAACGCCTAAACACATTTCTGAACGCTCTCCAACATAATAGACCAGTTCTGCTCTCGTTGATAACCGTGAACAATCATTCTGAGGTTAATTCAGTGTCAGTTCATTATAAATGCATCTTTAATAATCCTGCTGTGTGTGTGTTCAGATGCTGAGCATGAAAGCGCAGGTGGATGTGGTCTGCTGTAAATCAGTAGGAACTGATCTGTCCATGCTGGATATTGAGTATTTCATCACAGAAATCTGTCAGCTGAAGAAAGAGGTGGCTTCACTGGAGGCAAAGCTGAGAGAAAGAGGAGAGGTTTGAACAGATCATCATTTCATCTTTCACGTCAATAACTTCTAATCGAGTTCCCAAAGTCAACTCACGATTACAGTGTCAGATTCAGCTGATATATCTTGTTTTCTTCACTCTCAGGATCCAGTCTGGAGTGTCCGAGATCAGCCCACAGAGCAACTCTCTGATCGTAGGTCCAGAAACACACAGGACTCAGAGCTCAGCCTTAGTTTGCTCTGTTATACTGACGCTCAGGAGAGCGTGTGTGACAGTCGTGGATCCGTTGACCACAACTCCACAGAGTCTCTGGCGTCTGACTGTAACGCTGGAGAACTGCAGACGCCGATGAAGATGTGCTCCGTCAAACTGGTGGACTGCAGGACTTCGAAGGAGACGAGAGAAGAAACCACTGCGGAGAAAGTACAAAGTGACGATGATGATGACTTTAATCCCTCGGGTATGTTTCTTCCTAACTGGTGCATCAACAAATGGTTTTACATGGTTTACAGTTCATTTAAAGTTTCTTCAAGCTTAAGTTGGCAGGTCCACATGGTTTTTGGCTTGTACGTACAATGTTACCTGTAGGAACACTCCATGACATGGTGAGGTTTATGGAGATGTTTGGGAGTGATCATGTTATACACAGAAATATATTTTCAGAATTTATATTTGCTTTCATGTTTTGTGTGTTGGGGACATGCAAGTCAAAGTTAATAGAAATCTTACTTTGTTCCTCTCAGGTGAAAACGCCAGTTCGTCTTTTGATGTAGAAATGGCCTCAACATCCAAAGAGCAGCCGACGGCCAAGAGCTTCTCCTGCGTCACCTGTGGGAAAACATTCCGCAAGCAGGGAAATTTAGCGAGGCATGAGAGAAAACACACAGAACCGAAAGACTACATGTGTAAGAGATGCAACATCAGCTTTCCTACCTTAAAAGAAAGAAGACTTCATTCAAAAGAGCACAGGGTGAAGAAGGAGTTTCGCTGTGAACAGTGCGGGAAGGTTGCCTTCTCTTCTGGTAATTTGAAAATTCACATGAAGACGCACACTGGCGAAAAGCCTTTCCACTGCAGCGAGTGCGACAAGTACTTCAGCACCAAACAATCTCTTCTTGTTCATAAGCGAATCCACACGGGGGAAAAGCCGTACAAGTGCCCTCACTGTGAGAAGAGATTCAGAGATGGGTCCCATTTCAAGACACACATGCGTTCGCACGCCAGCGAGAGGCCTTACCAGTGCAGCGAATGTGGGAAAACCTTTAAGCAGCCCATTTGTCTAATATCACACCAAAAAATCCACTCTGAGAAACTACACCAGTGCACACACTGTGACAAACGCTTCCGTCAGATCTCTCAGCTGAAACGCCACGAGAGAATGCACTCTGGAGAGAGACCGTATCTGTGCTCCCACTGCGGGAAGAGCTTTTCCGATCCAGCTCATTTCAGAGTCCATCAGAGAATTCACACGGGAGAAAAACCGTACCAATGTAGTGTTTGCGGGAAGAGTTTCCGTCAACACACTAACCTACTGAAGCACCAGAGGATTCATAGCGGAGAACGACCGTTCAAGTGTTCTCACTGCGACAAGACGTTTGCTCGATCAGACGTCCTGAAGATCCATGAGCGAGTTCATACAGGAGAGAAACCTTACTCCTGCTCCATCTGCGGCGAGAGATTCGCTTATTTAGGGGGTTTTCAGACCCACCAGAACAAACACGCTAAAGAACAAACTGCTCCAGAATCATCTGAGTGACTTTCATCAGTCAGTCTCTGGAAACAGGACTCATTTAGCTTATCCTGAAACTGTATATTGAGTTTTTAATGCCAGTAGGAGACAGTCACATTGAGCTTTCATGTGAATTGGGAGTAGAGATGGACTGAATGTTGAATGCTGTGATTTTAGTCGTGTTTGGCAAAGCAGGACAATGATGCTGTAACTACACCATTCTGCGGGCAAAAAGCACCTATTCAAATGTAGTTATATATTTTCACTTTTTTTTTTTCTCTGAGCAACTTTTAAATCTTTTAAATAATTTAATGATATTATAGCAGATGTTTGCCGGGGGGGGACGTACAATAGCCGAGCAGCTGCTATTGAGATATATGGGACTACTAATGGATAGCTTTCTGCAAGTGTATTAGACCGCCTTGATATGCACTAAGAAAGAAATTGTGAGAAACAATGGAAATCATTGGTAAATGTAATAAATTGCATGTGATAATGTGTTAACTTGGACATTCTGAACATATATTGTTTTGGAAACGGCACACTCAAGCCCTGGAACAAAGGTAATAATGTTTTATTATTATTATTATTTTAACCAGAATCAAGCAAATATGAGTCTGTTAAATGGGTATAGAATCACATAATTAAGCTTTATATTCTACACCAGGGATCCTCAAATCTGGCTCGCGAGATCCACTTTCCTACAGAGTTTAGCTCTAACCCTAGTCAAACACACCTGAGCATGCTAATCAATGTCTTCAGGCTCACTAGAAAATCACAGGTATAGGTGAGCTTGATCAGGGTTGGAGCTAAACCAGATTTGAGGATCCCTGTTACACACACACACACACACACACACACACACACTGTGTAGAGGAAGGTTGGATTCATAGTTAAATAGCAATTTTGCATTTAATGTTTTGCAATGCTAATTTCATTTACTCTTTATTGGATGGAACAAACATACAAAACAAAAGGGATGTACTTTTTATTTAATAATTTAATAGTCGTGCTGGTTATTATTTTTTAGATTAAAGGGGTCATATGATGCTTTTTTAAAGATCATTATTTTGTGTATTTGGTGTAACAGAATATGTTGACATGCTTTAATGTTCAAAAAACACATTATTTTTCAAATACTGTACAAACTATTCAAAAGAGAATATGAATCCGCAAGCCGATTAAAATTAATAACCGTTAACTTTTAAATATTGAGAACCCGCGAAATCTGTAAAGGAATGTAGAGCGCGTGCGGATGAAAAGTGCAGGGGCCGAGAGCAAAAGCATGTTGCATTCTATGTATGTTTTTTCCCCCACCCCTGTTGAA
This sequence comes from Sinocyclocheilus grahami, assembly GCF_001515645.1. NCBI lineage: Eukaryota > Metazoa > Chordata > Actinopteri > Cypriniformes > Cyprinidae > Sinocyclocheilus > Sinocyclocheilus grahami. Next base: position 377,185 of record NW_015506730.1, read on the forward strand.
AAAAACAGCATATGCTGGTTAGGTATGTTTTGACGCAGGACCCCAGCATAAACCAGCAAAGGACCAGCAAAAGGACCCCAGCATAAACTAGCAAAAGGACCAGCTTAAACCAGGACCAGTTTAAACCAGCAGAGGACCAGCATAAACCAGCAAAGGACCAGCTTAAA
>NW_015506730.1:377706-386525 GCF_001515645.1 Sinocyclocheilus grahami
ATGGACCAGCAAAAGGACCAGCATAAACCAGCAAAGGACCAGCATAAACCAGCAAAGGACCAGCTTAAACCAGCAAAAAGACCAGCATAAATTTATTGATTTATAATGTTTATATCATCATTATAATGCGATTTGACTGCATGCGTATGCAATGTTGTTAAACGTGTAAATGATGTAAAAATTTGTTGTTAAATGTTTTAATGCTCAAAAATCAAGAACAGTGCACAAAAATAATACAACCATCAACAAAAAAATGATAAACAATAATAACAAAAAATAAAGAAAATACAAGGGGGGGGGGGGGGGATTTTAAAAAATAGGGAGGGGGGGGGGGGGGGTGTTTAATAAATTTACAGATTAAGTTTTTAAAGCTTTTTTGTTCTTGGACAACCGGCTCAATGAAAGGTGTTGCTCAAATTCTTTTATAAAAACAAAATAGAGAGTTCTGGAGTTTGAATATTTGCATCAGTGGATGTGAAATCTAGCAAGACACAAAATCTGGTTCACTACATAAAACTCTTTCCTCTTAGATTGTTCATACTCGACAAAACCCAATACTACGTCCTTCCGAAACAGAATACATTCATTATAAATGTCACTCCTAATGAAACTTAAATCATCTTTACCAGAATTGATTCATGTAATGCTTTGCAGGATAGAACTTATGAATTATTTAGTAGGAAATCTCCTTAACTTGGCTGTGTGTTTTCCTCCCAGGTCTCTTTCTGCCGGCATGCAGTGGATGTGCCATTGGATATAAATTTGTTAAAAGGAAATGTGTTGGTAATTATGACTTACAGTAATTATGAATTATGTCGTTTGAATGGTAAACGTTTGTCTGTATGTCACTCAAATGAGGGACTCTATAGTCATTACGTTACAGTATTAAAATCCATCTTTCCTGACTGTACTCCTGTGTCTTCTCTCTCTTTCAGATGAGGATGAGTGTGCTGTTTTCCCGATTGCGTGTGGCGCTTTCCTCTTAGATTGTTCATACTCGATAAAACCCAATACTACGTCCTTCCGAAACAGAATACATTCATTATAAATGTCACTCCTAGTGAAACTTAAATCATCTTTACCAGAATTGATTCATGTAATGCTTTGCAGGATAGAACTTATGAATTATTTAGTAGGAAATCTCCTTAACTTGGCTGTGTGTTTTCCTGTCGCCTCCCAGGTCTCTTTCTGCCGGCATGCAGTGGATGTGCCATTGGATATAAATTTGTTAAAAGGAAATGTGTTGGTAATTATGACTTACAGTAATTATGAATTATGTCGTTTGAATGGTAAACGTTTGTCTGTATGTCACTCAAATGAGGGACTCTATAGTCATTACGTTACAGTATTAAAATCCATCTTTCCTGACTGTACTCCTGTGTCTTCTCTCTCTTTCAGATGAGGATGAGTGTGCTGTTTTCCCGATTGCGTGTGGCGATCACGCTCAGTGTGTAAATACAGAGGGAAGCTACTACTGCACCTGTAACGAAGGATTCAAAGAGAGCTTAACTGGAACATGTAAAGGTACGAGAGAGATTGTAGGATTGAGGAGTTCACCTCACGTACATGTACATTTATAGTTAATCTTTTAGCACAATCTTTAATCCGAAGTGACTTATATGAAAAGACACTATATTTGAACGTCATGTTGACTTTAGCTTTATAACTTATAACAATTGTGTCATTTGTACTAAAATTATGTTTGGCACCAATTTCTGTCAGATATAAACGAGTGTTTCGAGATTGAAACTCCCTGCTCGGCTCATATGACGTGTGAAAACTCAATTGGTTCTTACAAGTGTATTTGCCCACATGGGTACCAGCAGATGGGCAAAGCAGATTGTGAAGGTGAGCGCTATAATACTGTCAAAAATTCATAATATTGGCTGCTGCCATTAACTAATTGATTCCGTTAAGACATACTCCTGTTTGGCCAGGTTGTCCATTCCAATTTTTTTTTTCTCACAGGTTTAGGGTATTTTCATAGAAATAATAAGGACTGTCGGTAATGACAACCAGGTTTTGTTTCACTTTTGTTTTTGCAGGTGCATACACGTATGTGCTGAATAAACATGACTCATCAAGAATCATCTGTTTGAAATGTATTATTTGGGATGTTGTGTGATTGTATAAATACTGCAGGGTTTAGAAACTCGGAGTGCATGGGACAGAAGTCTCACTAATATTTGTACATAAACACAACAACACCGCTTGCATCAGCATGAAGCACGTGTATGTCTTTTTGTCCACTGCAGATGTGGATGAGTGTGTGTCCTCAGTGTGTGGAGTTCACAGCAGCTGCTTTAACACACCTGGAAGTTTCCTCTGCGACTGTTCTCCAGGGTTTCACAGACATGAGAACGGCACCAGTGGCCCCTGTGAAGGTGAGGGCCAGAGTCCTGCTGCTGCTAATAATACTGATCTCAGCATCAATCACATCAAATGTGAAAATGACTATCTCATCTTCTTTCTCTCTCAGACATCAATGAGTGTTCAGATCCAGATGTTTGCGGCACAAACGCAGCCTGCTACAATCACTTAGGTGGCTACAGCTGCAAATGCCACGAGGGTTACAGTAACTATGGCAACAACCAGTCAAAATGCATAGGTGAGCATTATTCGCTTCATTTTAAATGCACGGATGCATTTTTAGGTTGTTCTATTCATTATGCGGCAGCTGCTGAGAATCTTCAATCAGTGTTTTTGCTGTTTGATAATTGTTTTATCTTTACTGTGGTTGTGCACAGAAATGGACTGCGATCAGTTTGAACCCGAGTCTGATGGAGACCACACACCAAAGAAGGTAAAACGTGTACTTCTCCTTAAGATTATCATTGTTAGATATACGGTCAGACTCGTATACTTTGATTTGCATGTGTCGTCTTCTAGTTGAAGCATTTGATGTCACTATTGAAGAACAGCTGTGAGTCTCTGAATGATCCACGTGGAGATCGTTTCACTGGAGAGAAATTACTGGAGGTGAAACACACGCTGCACGATACAGTATATACTCGGATTGTAGTTTGTGATCATGCACTCGCACAGTGGCTGAATGAACATCTCTGATTTATTCCACAGGACTTGTGCAGTTCCTCTGACGAGCTGCTGTCGGATGGAAACATCGCTGACGGGAAGACTCTGAATCAGTTTCTGGACGCGGTGGAGAGCAGCATGCGTCTGATCGGACCTCAGCTGAGAGAGCCTGTGACCAGGATGGAGACACACAACACCTGTGAGAAACCGTGTTTAGAGACACTGTGCTACTGAATGGAAATATTACAAATAAGGCATTTTTATTATAAACATAGATAAAGACTGAAAGCAGTTCATGATCATGTGAATCACAGTCGCTGAGGTTGCGGTCATGAAGAGTCAGACTCCGCCCAGTGGGCGTGTCTCTCTGAGCACAGGCTCCGCCCTCTTCAGCACCAGCTGGGAAACAGTTATAGGGAAATCATATCCAGGTACAAATAAACACGTGCACATATATGTACTAATGAAGCCATCCGCACTTTCATGACGAGATGTAAATGTTCTCTTGTTCACAGGTTTTGCGTTTGCGGCTCTGGTCAGTTATAAAGATCTGAACTCATCCAGTGATCTGCTCCACAAGATGAGCAGCGAGAGATCAGACGATAAAGAGAGAAGCGTCACTTATCAACTCAACTCTAAAGTGGTGACGGCCGTCGTCAGTAATGCAGAAACCAAGCAGCTGTCAGAGCCGGTGACGCTCGTCTTTACACACGAGGAGGTGAAGATCCTGACAGACCAGCTTATGACCAGCACAAGAGCTCTCTGGAGACTGTTTCTGTTAATGGTTTAACAGTTCAAATGAAAAAGTACCATGAAAATGTGTATTCCCTGTTTGAAAATGCAGTTTAAGCTGGATTATAGCTGGTTGATGAGCTACCATGTTCCAAAAACCAGCTTGAACACCTTAAGCTGGTATGAGCAGCTGATTGCTTGCTTGTCCAAAATCAGTTTGAGCCAACTAAATCCAGATTAGACCAGTAGAAAACCATCTACCATGTTCCAGACTTAAGGCCCATTCACACCAAGAATGATAACTATAAAGATAACTATATTACCGTACACACCAGCAGACGATATCGTCTGTTTATTCTAAGTGCATGCACGTCTGCCACTTTAAATTCTCCCGCTCGTGACAGCAGGATGGATTCTGATTCAGCTGGAAAAAAACTTTCTGAAAAGATTCCAACGTTATCATTTCTCTTTGATTTAATCATTATAGCTGTGGTGTGGGCTCTGCAATTCTTTAATATTAAGAACGATTTTTAGAACTATATCTGTATCGTTATCGTTATAGTTATCCTCCATGGTGTGAACAGGCCTTTACACTGGATTTTAAAGAGATTGTTTCCTGCCGTACTAAAATGCATTTACAGATTAGAATTTTAAATATGAATCTATGATTCTACAGAAATGTATAAAATATGACTAGGAATTATAAAATGTCTACAAATTAGTGCTATCAAGCGATTAATCGCATCCAAAATAAGTTTTTGTTTACATAAGATGTGTGTGTACTGTGTATATTTATTATGTATATATAAATACACTCATACAGAATATATTTTGAAAATATTTACATGTATTTGCATGTATGTACTTATATTCATGTAATTTATATTTAATATATAGACATAACATATTTCTCTTAAATGTGTGTATGTGTGTGTATTTATATATATATATATACACAGTACAAAAACTTTTATTTTGGATGCGATTAATCGCGATTCGTAGTTTGACAGCACTACTAAAAATATATGCTTTGTGTATTTTCAAAGCATCTTCAGAAGCACTGACCTGCGCTGGTTTATTTGCTGCTCAGAGCAGCATTAACTCTGTGTAAGGCAGCTTAGTTCTTTCCTTTTGTGTTAGTTTCCGACCTTTTTCTGAACTTTTCAGGCAGGTGTTCACATGTTCCTCGTTTCCTGAACTCTTTCCGAGACTCTTGTTCTGTCTTCTTCAGGAGAGGGCGGAGTCTGGGGGCGTGGCTTACTCCTGTGTGTACTGGGATGAGGCTGAGGGGGCGTGGTCTGGGCGGGGCTGTGAGAGGGCGGAGTCTAACAGCACACACACAGTGTGTTCCTGCTCTCATCTCAGTAGCTTCGCTGTGTTAATGGCTCTCTATCCTGTCCAGGTACATCTCTGAGCCAGATTTCGCATATTTAAGATTTCAGATTAAATGATGATATTCATCCCTCCATCTGTCTGTTTTTTTTCCTCTCCTCCAGGACTCGTTTGATTTGGTGTTGATCACGCGTGTGGGTTTAGTTCTGTCTCTGGTCTGTTTGTTTCTCTGTATCCTGACATTCCTGTTCTGCCGCTCCATCCAAGGAACCCGGACCAGCATTCATCTTCATCTGAGCATCTGTCTCTTCATCGCAGACCTCGTCTTCCTCAGTGGGATCTCCAGCACTCACAATCAGGTGTGTTTGAGTGCAGTAACTGCAGCTAACAGGGAACATTCTCAGAACTTTGGCTAACATTCCGGAACGGTTCTCTCAAAGTTATGAACAAACATTCTTCCAGTGACGTTAACAGAACATTCTGCTCAAAGTTATCTGCTCTTGAATTATGTTCACATTCAAAAGTAACATTCCTGTAATGCTTGCAAAATGGTACAAATGGAACGCTGATATTCGCGTAACCAAGAAAAAATTAGGAAGAATAAATCATTTCTGAGTAATTTACTGGTATTGTGTGAATAACTTTGTGGATGTAATCCACAAAAAGTAACTGTAATCTTATTATGAGCATTTTAAAAGGTAATATAATCTAATTACGAGTACTTAATGTAGATTGCGTGTAATCAGTTACTACCCAGCACTGGTAATACATAAACTAACACTTATTGCAAGCAAACCGGAGAATGATCTGAGGTGTGTTTCTCTCTCAGGTAGCGTGTGCGATTGTGGCCGGTCTGCTTCATTTCTTCTTCTTGTCTGCGTTCTGCTGGATGCTGCTGGAGGGGGTTCAGCTCTACCGGATGGTTGTGCTGGTGTTTCACACCACATTAAAACATCTCTACATGTATTTGCTGGGATACGGAGTCCCTCTCGTCATCGTTGCCGTCTCTGCCATCGCCTTCCCAAAGGGATACGGCACCGATAGACAGTGAGTTTCTGCATCCAGTGCTGTTCAGCTGTAGAAGTGTGTCTGCGGTAGGCATTATATATCACTCTGATCGCTTTTACAGACCTGCCAACCTGTACGCGTAGCTGGTATGCATTTTGACCTCAAAGTACGCTGGTACGATTAGTCACTCTAAACTACGCAAAAACCTGGTGATACCTCTGTCTGCGTGCAGTATTCAAAACAAGCAACAGCAAAAGAATGAATAGTTCAACCAATCAGAGCCATTTTTTTTTGGTTTTGCTTTTAAATAATTACCGTGTGTTTTATTTCTCTCCAAGCTGGCTCTGTTTGTGTGTGCACTGAGATGAGGAAACATCTGAGAAAGCAACACACGCCAAGCATCTTGCCTTGTAATGACTTGTAATGCGGAGCGTTTCTAAACCTGTTGTCCAACAAAAGAGAACATTATAACATGCTTTTATAGACAAATGTGTAAATTAATTTCCTTCCTGATCTGATGTGGCTTCTTATCACATGATGACGCAGAAATACATTCTATATACTGTAATAAAGACTATGTCGATTAGCGATTGATTATAAATACACCGTATTGACCCGAATATCTGAAGACTAGAGTAAGATTGAACTTCTACCGTTAATAAGATGTTGGTAGTCTACTATTAGACGGATAGCCTAAATGTCCTAATTCAGATGGGCTACCTGTTTTTTTTTTTTGTTTTTTTTTAATGGTATATCAAAAAGGGTATTTTTTTTTTTTGGGATTGTTGGTACATTTTACCAGTTTTTACCATACTTATATTCGGGCCAATACGGTACTTAATTATTAAAATACCCGAGGTGGTTTTAAGAACACATATAGACATTGTCACAGTAGAGTGTTTATTGTCTTAATGTTCTTTTTGAATGCCATCTTTCAAAGCATTTCTGTCTTCTTTTGTTCAGTTACAGCAGTATATAACTGGATGATTTTGTCGTCCTGAGTTCTATTACTTCTGTAATGCATATGTGGATTTTCTGCACGAGGGCGCCCTCCGGCGTCCAGTATGAATGAAACAGACATTACATTTGTTTATAGCACTAAATAATGGGCAATCCATAAAAATATTACTTCTCTCAAAAGAGATTTGAAGTAGACATATGATAATAATATTTTCCTACAGTATACAGAAGTGTACTGGAGTTTGTTTTTTTTTAAAATTGCGTTTAAAAATAGCAAAAAAGAACTAAACCGAAAACTGGTTAAAAAAACCAAGGTATTTATTGAACTGTGGGCTAACTACTGTTTACTCTTAAATACTGCATAACAGGAATAAACTCACAAACTGAGTGCAGACGCTGAGTACCAACATATGAAAAGTATTTAACATTAAATATTTATATTTACACTGATGGTACTCAAAAAAAGTTTTTCCAAGGTTGGCAGGTCTGCTTTTATCAGTAGTTCATATTTAGGCTTCAGAAACACTCCTTTAGCTGCCTCATGGTCAAACATCAACTCGGGAGCTGTAAATCCAGTTGAATGATTCACAGTCTCTGACGCTGCACACTAATAAGGCCAGTGCCGTTTCAGTCACAATGTGTTATCATCATAACCTTCAGCGGCGGGTGACGTGTTTCTGTGCCTGCAGTGACTGTAAATGACAGAATAGGAGGAAGACACAACAGCAAGATCTTATCAAGATTCATCAGTTATAAAATAAGCCTTGCAGTCTGACTGCACTTTCTGTGGAAGAGCAAAGAAAGTCAGTAGGGCGTGACTGTATGAGGGTTTTTGTTATTATTAGATTATTATCATTAACTAAAACGAAATCGAAAACCTTAAAAAATATATTCTTGAAATACGGTTAACTGAAATATAAGAAGGTTAAACATTTAATTTCAGCTAGTAGCATTTTTCATTTTCATTTAAATGAACTAATACTAAAACCGAAATAAGTATTAATAAAAACTTATATAGAAATGCTAAAATTATAAAAAGTGTCAAATGGAGAATATTAAAAACTAATTCTAATTATTAATACAAACTGTATATTTAAAATAAAAAAGACAAAACAACAAATTTACTAAAACTTTAAAATGAAAATATAAAAATAAAAACTAATTTTAAAATATTAATTAAAAACTATAATAGTATATCAAGGACACCAAAATAGCACTGGATGGTACACGTTTGAATACAGTCAGAGGTAGGGATATGCCGGTATCAAATTCTCATGTTACGATTAATTACTCATGCTTTTATCGCGGTATACGGTATTATCACGGTATTGAAATAAATAAAAAAATAAAAAGTGCTGTCATAATACAGTATAACAGGTTTAATCACTTGTTTCTTATAACAAAAATAACTGAATATTTAAATGCAATAAAGCATTACAGAAAAATGTATAAAGTTAAACACAGATTAAAGTGCAAAAGATCTATAAAGACCAATAGGTATCACTTTACAATAAGACCTCATTAGTTAACCTTAGTTAATGCATTAACATTCACAATCAGCAATAGCTACATTTGCTAAAGAAGTTATTAATCTTTGTTGAAAAAATACAAGTTTTAGTTAATGTTAGCTCATTAAATAACACAGTTGCAAATTTCGATTTTAACAACGTGTTATTAAATATTGGAATACCTAAGATTAACGAATGTTTAGAAGAATTTTTCATTGGCAGTTTATGTTAACTAATGTTAACTAA
>NW_015506730.1:386601-394483 GCF_001515645.1 Sinocyclocheilus grahami
TTTAGTTAATGTTAGCTCATTAAATAACACAGTTGCAAATTAAATATTGGAATACCTAAGATTAACGAATGTTTAGAAGAATTTTTCATTGGCATGTTAACTAATGAAGCCCTAATGTAAAGTGTGACCGAACAATAAAGAATCAAAACACTTTCAAACAATATCTAGGGTGTGTTGTAGTCCAGATTAAAATGTAAAAAAAGTTTGAAAATAGCCTATTAAGTCTAAATATTTAAGTATTTGGCGCTGTGATGAACATCATAGCAAATACACAAATCTGAATCATTTGAACGCGTTTCAGAAACAGAAAGTAGTGCAGCTGCTTGGTTTACAGGGTTTCCGGGGTAACGGCTGCATTTATATGAATTATTATTATTATTATTATTTCTGCAGTTTAGCGCCACCTGCTGTCAGAGAGTGAAAGTGCGCTTTCCTCCAGAGCGTCTCTCACGCGCTCCGCCGTGTGCTTCTCGTCCGCGCTTGTTTACATCAGAGTGCGCACGCGTCTTTCACGCAGCGGTGTTGTGCATTTTGACCAGTTGATGGGAAAAGTATTGTTAAAATGCATTCAAAATTCTGAATAATTTGTAATGTATAATTATTCACGGTATTTAAAAGTGCCCACGATAAAAATATCGTGCATATTCATTACCGTGATATATCTATCGCATTACCGAATACTGAAAGAAGGATGAGCGAATCTTTTGTATGTTGTGACTAATCTTCTTATCCTAATGTGTTCTCCAGCTGCTGGCTCTCTCTCGATCGTTATTTCATCTTGAGCTTCTTCGTGCCCGTCTGCATCGTCATGATCCTCAATAGTTTTTTCTTCATCATCACGGTGTGGAAACTGGCCCAAAAGTTCTCCAGCCTCAATCCAGACCTCTCCAAACTCAACAAGATCAGGTCTGAGTGTGTTTTGATCCCCAAGTAGATTCAGTCTTGATTTTTGTGCATCAGTGGTTTTGATGAATTATATTTGGTGCGTAGGAGTTTCACGGTGACCGCTGTGGCTCAGTTGTGTATTCTCGGAGGAACGTGGATCTTCGGCTTCTTGCTCTTCCAGGAGGAAGGGACTGAAGTCATGTTGTACCTCTTCACGATTTTAAACAGCCTGCAGGGGGCGTTCATCTTCATCATGCACTGCCTGCTGTCCAAACCGGTACCCAAAATACACCATGACTCAGAAACCACACGGTGACATGACTCACTCGCTGAACATTTGCTAACAGTAGTTTGTTTTAGACTTAACATCTCGCAGGATTTCAGTGGTTTAAAGTAGTTCACTTAACAAAAAATATTTAGATATTGATTAGTCACACTTTTCAGACCACAAAAGGAGAATTTTACTCGGGTTTGTCCATATAAAGGCTGGCAGTTGATTACCTTCCTCAAGCTTTAAGAAAAAGGATGCAGAAGTATCACAGAATGATCCCATGTGATTTATGCCATACATACCAAGCATTCTGAATTAGTGGTTTACCGATATTTGCTGTTTTTAAATTATCGGTGTTGACCGATAAGATTTTCAGTTTGGCCGCTAAGTGTCACAAGCAGCTTTTATTTAGACATCGACGGGACATATTTATATTGACAGCACTAAGAAAGGCAGCATCTGAGCACGGATGCAAGCATAATCTTTAAATCCTAGATTTCAAACCGTGCTGCGCTATATCCAGTTTGCCACCATGTTATATTCATGTCATATTCACTCTACTTTATGCATTCGCAGTGCTCAATTTTTCCCCCCCACCAGATTAGTGTGAACTGTAGGTTACAGCATTTACTTCCTTTTTATTCATGATTTAAATGATTTCTTTATTTGTGAAAAATACTATGTTAGGATTATTATCGGTTTATTTTAAAAAATGTGAATTTCTTTCTTACATTGTTAGCATGCTATTTAAATAGTGTAACATCATGTATATCATATTTTTATCGGCCACCCTGCGTTTCTATGTCAGTTATGGTTGCTTCTGGGTGAGTGGATTCTCCGCAGGTTTCTCGTCTCCGCTCTATTGCTATGAGACTTGTCAGGATTGTAGCGCGTTCTCAGTGGTTTGCTGGCATGAATGTTATTTCATTCGAGAAGTAGCCTGTCCGCGAAGCGCTCACCCAAGCGTGGAAATGCACTGTTGCTGCCAGTTCTCATTTGCTGAAAATTAAACTAATTAGACTAAATCAAATGAAAAGGAAAAAAAACACAGTAGCTGTATATTTTCATGCTTTCTCAAGCAAAGCAAATTTTAAAAGTCCACTGAAAACACATCTTACATTTTTGGTCATAGATAATACGTTATACGATATACGTTGAAGATATACATAATTGTCAACATGCCTAAGTGATAAAGTTATAATTAAATGATAAAAAATCTGGGGAAAAAAGAGGAAACAATAAAATCCTCAGAACATTTGAAAAACATTCTGAAGATTTTATTTTTTAGGATACCTCTGATTTCCGTGTATGCTTGTGTTGCTTACAGTTAAAGTTGTTCTCTGTTTTCATTGTTGTTTGCAACGTTACTTGGCAATATTTTTTAAATATAATATTTTTTTTTTTGGTATTTTTTTTTATGGTCTGTTATTGGAGTAGTGTCACCCGGGTGGGAGTTTTAACTCCTATTCACTGGGAATAATAATAATAATCATTCAGTCTATGCTGCAATATTCCTACTTTAAGATCACAGTGTAATGCTCTAATGACGTATGTTTGGAATGAAGCCACTTTTGAAATACAAGCCAAAATTCCTATTAAAGTTCACTGTGGAAGAATAAATGCTTTACACTTTTAATATTTTACTCACAGAACCCACATCAAATGCTCTCCCAGTTAAGTCTTTTATGCAAGTTGTTGGATGGATAAATTGCTTTTTAGGATTTACATTTTAGTATTTTTTTTAAATGTCACTGCTACAAATAATATTTCCATATGTGTGTTTTCCTACCTTGTTTGTGGCGTGAGCGCTTACAGTTCAAATCAAATAAATGCATTTATAATATTTAATATATATGTGAAAATAAATGATAAAGCCACATTTAGAATGTGAAGTTGTTTACAGAGTTTCACTTTCACCCAATTTCCATTGTGTTGCTTGCATGCTAGAAAGCTGGAGAAAAAAAAATCATATACTTGATGCTTTAAATTTTTATTTATATGATTTCAATATAGCTAAATTTTTTTCTGTCTCTTCCCAGGTCTGTTTCTACCGTCATGCAGTGGCTGTGCCATTGGATTTAAACTTGTTAAAAACAAATGTGTTGGTAATTATGAGCTTGTGGTTTAATTGAACAGTGCAAAAGTGAAAGTGTGTCCTTCTGTGGTCTAAAAGAGGGAGTTCTAGAACTGTAGTTCTAGTCATTACTAAGTTAAAATGCATGTTTCCTTCCTGATTCCCCTCATATGTCCAGATGAGGATGAGTGTGTGCTTGTTCCGAGTGTGTGTGGTGATCGTACTCAGTGTGTAAATACACCTGGAAGTTACTACTGCAGCTGTGATGTAGGATTCAAAGAGAGCTTCCCGTGTGAAGGTATGAATTCGCATAAACTTTGAATCAAAAGGAATTACAAAACATTGTAAAAGCATTTGATCATATTGCAGTACACAGTCTGGCTTAATTTATAATGATATAATTTATACTAAAGCAAAAATTCACGCCAGCTGCTGTCTTTCCCTCCGGTCAGATATAAACAAGTGTCCCGAGAACGAATTCTCTGGATCTGGTGATATGGAGTTTCAGACCTCTGAGGCAGAATGTGAAGGTACCTATTGTTTTTCTGGCCTATCAGTTTAATCTGACATATGTTAAACAACAGCTACCAGTTTGGACTGCATGATGCTGATGCAGCACCAACACCACATCAAATCAGTGTGTGTCTAAATATGTGCAATTATCTTAAAATGACATTAACAAAGGCTTGTTTCCCATCTTCTTTCTCTCTTTCAGACATCAATGAGTGCTCAGATCCAGATGTTTGTGGCAGAAACGCAGACTGCTACAATAATCCAGGCGGCTACAGCTGCAAATGCCACCAGGGTTACAGTAACTATGGCAACAACCAGTCAAAATGCATCGGTGAGAATTAGAAACTATTATTTGCATCATTTTAAATGCACTGATATATTTTTTCGATTGTTTATCATGTGGCAGCTAATGAGAATCTTATGGAAGCTAATCAGTATAGTCTGTTTGCTTATGTTGGTCTTTCTTGCTGTTGTGCACAGAAATGGACTGTGATCAATTTTCAATAACCTTTGTTTTTATAAAATATCATTTTGTAATGCTATTAGATGCAAAATCAGTCCCACCAGGATTTTGCGTGGCTTTTTTTCAGATTTTGCAGCCTAAAATGACTGAATTTACTGTGGCTTTGCAGTGAAAACCCATCAATAATCATGATGTACCTATGTAATTAGTGTTAGTGACAGTAAGCGTTCAATTACCTGTAAATACTATGTGCATACTGAAAGTGTGTTTCTGGGTCCCCCATGTAAAAGGCAATTGTGACACCAGGATATAAATACTCATAATTCCTCTTTGCTGAAACAACAGAATTGTGTTCAACACAATACCTTACACATTAAGTCAGTATGTAATCAGTGACAATGATTATATCCTATACATGTTAAATGTTATACAGTTTTGGATTGCAGATGCTCCACAAACTGAAACAAGAGTACAGGAGGGTGGAAGAGTGGAGGTGGATCAGGGGAAGTGGGTAAGGAAACGGGGGCAGTGCAGGGCACCAAGATGAAGCCAACATTGCAGGTAATTCGTGTGGAGCCAACAAGGCAGGTAGCCAGAGTGGAGTCAAAGACCACCAAGGAGGGTAGAGTAGATGGAGCAGGAGACCACCAGGGCAGAACAGATGGAGCAGGAGACCACCAGGGCAGAACAGATGGAGCAGGAGACCGCCAGGGCAGAACAGATGGAGCAGGAGACCGCCAGGGCAGAACAGATGGAGCAAGAGACCGCCAGGGCAGAACAGACAGAACAAGAGACCACCAGTGTAGAGCATGAGATCACCAGGGCGGATCAGACAGAGCGGGAGACCATCATGGTGGAGCAGATGGAGAAGGAGACCATCAGGACAGAGCAGACAGAGCAAGAGACCACTAGAGCAGAGGAAGAGACCACCAGGGTGGAGCAGATGGACTAGGAGACCGCCAGGGCAGAGCAGATAGAGCAGGAGACCACCAGGGTGTAGCAGACAGAGAAGAAGACCACCAGAACAGAGCAAATGGAGCAGGAGATCACCAGGACAGAGCAGATGGAGCAGCAGACCTCTAGGGCAGATGAAGAGACCACCAGGGCAGAGCAGACAGAGCAAGAGACCATCAGGGTGAAGCAGAAGACCACCAGTGCAGAGCAGGGGATCACCAGGGTGGAGCAGATGGAGCAGGAGACCTCTAGGGCAGACCAGGTGGAAATTAAGCCCATTAAGATGGAGCAGGAGATCACCACAGTGGAGTTGGAGACCATGCTGGAGCAGAGAATAAATGTGGAATAGAGGGTGGATCTAGTATCCACAGTGGGACTGGTGGAGCAGAAGCTGGAGCCGAGAGTCCAGAGTGTACAGGGACGGCTTTAGTGGCCGTGACAGGAGACGCGGAGTTCAAAGAATGCCTCCATGGCCATAACAGGGAGCACAGAAGATTCACAGTAGGCTTCCTTGGCAATTACCGGACAGTGAGAGGGTTTAAGGAAGACCTCTTTGCCTGACAGAGCAGGCAGAGAGTTCAAAGCAAAAGCCACCACCTTGGGAGGAGCAGGGGAAGTATATGCGGTAAAACACAGAAGATAGAGGTTGCTATCACAGGAAGTGCAGATGAGGGAAGGACCTCTGGGACCATTGGTCTTAGCCCATCAGACTTGGAAATCCTGGGAACTACAGACTCCTGGCCACTGGACTTAGGACCAAGGGATTCAGGACCAAGGGCAACATTTTCACAGCTGCACGTGCCGACATCGGAGGGCCTTCCACCTTGGATGCCAGTCACAAACACCTCAAGATAGCCTTTGTTGATTCTGGTATGGTGGCCTGACATGAGGAGACTGTGGCTTGTTACCTGGAGTGGGCTTGTGCTAGTGGCAATCCAAGTCTTCCTATACCTCCCTCATGGTGAAGGAGGACCCACACTGAGCCAGATCCATGTACTGTGCCAGGGTCCTACTCCAAAAACAGTCCATTATTGTCACCTCAGCCCTATATGTCAGTAGAGACCATGACAACCAGATGAGCCCTAGAGACAAATCCACTGCGTAGACCTCGTCAACAATACAGTCATCACCACAAATCCTCAGCAAATACCTCAAGAACCACACCAGTCCTCTGCACAGACCCAGTGGCCAGATCCTGTCTCGCAGGAGACCGCCAGGGCAGAACAGATGGAGCAAGAGACCGCCAGGGCAGAACAGACAGAACAAGAGACCACCAGTGTAGAGCATGAGATCACCAGGGCAGATCAGACAGAGCGGGAGACCATCATGGTGGAGCAGATGGAGAAGAAGACCATCAGGACAGAGCAAGAGACCACTAGAGCAGAGGAAGAGACCACCAGGGTGGAGCAGATGGACTAGGAGACCACCAGGGCAGAGCAGATAGAGCAGGAGACCACCAGGGTGGAGCAGACAGAGAAGAAGACCACCAGAACAGAGCAAATGGAGCAGGAGATCACCAGGACAGAGCAGATGGAGCAGCAGACCTCTAGGGCAGATGAAGAGACCACCAGGGCAGCGCAGACAGAGCAAGAGACCATCAGGGTGAAGCAGAAGACCACCAGTGCAGAGCAGGTGATCACCAGGGTGGAGCAGATGGAGCAGGAGACCTCTAGGGCAGACCAGGTGGAAATTAAGCCCATTAAGATGGAGCAGGAGATCACCACAGTGGAGTTGGAGACCATGCTGGAGCAGAGAACAAATGTGGAATAGAGGGTGGCTCTAGTATCCACAGTGGGACTGGTGGAGCAGAAGGCCATGCTGGAGCCGAGAGTCCAGAGTGTACAGGGACGGCTTTAGTGGCCGTGACAGGAGACGCGGAGTTCAAAGAATGCCTCCATGGCCATAACAGGGAGCACAGAAGATTCACAGTAGGCTTCCTTGGCAATTACCGGACAGTGAGAGGGTTTAAGGAAGACCTCTTTGCCTGACAGAGCAGGCAGAGAGTTCAAAGCAAAAGCCACCACCTTGGGAGGAGCAGGGGAAGTATATGCGGTAAAACACAGAAGATGGAGGTTGCTATCACAGGAAGTGCCGATGAGGGAAGGACCTCTGGGACCACTGGTCTTTAGCCCATCAGACTTGGAAATCCTGGGAACTACAGACACCTGGCCACTGGACTTAGGACCAAGGGATTCAGGACCAAGGGCAACATTTTCACAGCTGCACGTGCCGACATCGGAGGGCCTTCCACCTTGGATGCCAGTCACAAACACCTCAAGATAGCCTTTGTTGATTCTGGTATGGTGGCCTGACATGAGGAGACTGTGGCTTGTTACCTGGAGTGGGCTTGTGCTAGTGGCAATCCAAGTCTTCCTACACCTCCCTCATGGTGAAGGAGGACCCACACTGAGCCAGATCCATGTACTATGCCAGGGTCCTACTCCAAAAACAGTCCATTATTGTCACCTCAGCCCTATATGTCAGTAGAGACCATGACAACCAGATGAGCCCTAGAGACAAATCCACTGCGTAGACCTCGTCAACAATACAGTCATCACCACAAATCCTCAGCAAATACTTCAAGAACCACACCAGTCCTCTGCACAGACCCAGTGGCCAGATCCTGTCTCACCAAACACTGGAATGATGTATCCCACTCGTCAAGGAGAAGGAACTGGATGCATTTTCTGAAAGAAATCAATCCACAATCATACTTGTGTTG
>NW_015506730.1:395527-396863 GCF_001515645.1 Sinocyclocheilus grahami
AATACAATCAGGCTATTTAGCAAAAAGGCTAGGTATTTATCCTTCAGCAATATTCCTACTTTAAGATCACAGTGTAATGCTCTAATGACGTATGTTTGGAATGAAGCCACTTTTGAAATACAAGCCAAAATTCCTATTAAAGTTCACTGTGGAAGAATAAATGCTTTACACTTTTAATATTTTACTCACAGAACCCACATCAAATGCTCTCCCAGTTAAATCTTTTATGCAAGTTGTTGGATGGATAAATTGCTTTTTAGGATTTACATTTTAGTATTTTTTTTAAATGTCACTGCTACAAATAATATTTCCATATGTGTGTTTTCCTACCTTGTTTGTGGCGTGAGCGCTTACAGTTCAAATCAAATAAATGCATTTATAATATTTAATATATATGTGAAAATAAATTATAAAGCCACATTTATAATGTGAAGTTGTTTACAGAGTTTCACTTTCACCCAATTTCCATTGTGTTGCTTGCATGCTAGAAAGCTGGAGAAAAAAAAATCATATACTTGATGCTTTACATTTTTATTTATATGATTTCAATATAGCGCTATTTTTTTCTGTCTCTTCCCAGGTCTGTTTCTACCGTCATGCAGTGGCTGTGCCATTGGATTTAAACTTGTTAAAAACAAATGTGTTGGTAATTATGAGCTTGTGGTTTAATTGAACAGTGCAAAAGTGAAAGTGTGTCCTTCTGTGGTCTAAAAGAGGGAGTTCTAGAACTGTAGTTCTAGTCATTACTAAGTTAAAATGCATGTTTCCTTCCTGATTCCCCTCATATGTCCAGATGAGGATGAGTGTGTGCTTGTTCCGAGTGTGTGTGGTGATCGTACTCAGTGTGTAAATACACCTGGAAGTTACTACTGCAGCTGTGATGTAGGATTCAAAGAGAGCTTCCCGTGTGAAGGTATGAATTCGCATAAACTTTGATTCAAAAGGAATTACAAAACATTGTAAAATCATTTGATCATATTGCAGTACACAGTCTGGCTTAATTTATAATTATATAATTTATACTAAAGCAAAAATTCACGCCAGCTGCTGTCTTTCCCTCTGGTCAGATATAAACAAGTGTCCCGAGAACGAATTCTCTGGATCTGGTGATATGGAGTTTCAGACCTCTGAGGCAGAATGTGAAGGTACCTATTGTTTTTCTGGCCTATCAGTTTAATCTGACATATTTTAAACAACAGCAACCAGTTTGGACTGCATGATGCTGATGCAGCACCACATCAAATCAGTGTGTGTCTAAATATGTGCAATTATCTTAAAATGACATTAACAGAGGCTTGTTTCCCATCTTCTTTCTCTCTTTCAGACATCAATGAGT
>NW_015506730.1:398303-399221 GCF_001515645.1 Sinocyclocheilus grahami
ACGCTCGTCTTTACACACGTGGAGGTGAAGATACTGACAGACCAGCTTATGACCAGCACAACATCTCTCTGGAGACTGTTTCTGTTAATGGTTTAACAGTTCAAATGAAAAAGTACCATGAAAATGTGTATTCCCTGTTTGAAAATGCAGTTTAAGTTGGATTATAGCTGGTTTACAAGCTGTTCCAAAAACCAGCTTGACCACATTAAGCTTGTATGAGCAGCAAGTAGCTGGTTTGTTGCTGGTAGAGACTCTACCAGTATTATTTAGTGTCACTGATATATTATTAAAGTTTGTAATAATATAAAGAATATAAATGAAATTAAATAAAGATTTTATTAATTTTTATATCAGTTTTAGCTTTACTTATTTTAGAACATCAAGCTACTCTAAATAAAAATGTGAAATGTTACCTTTGCAACTAGCTGAAGTAAAATAAGTTTAAGTGTCTAAGTAACTAAAATGTTTCTTCATGGTTTTAGTTTAAGTTAACTATAGCAACCCTACTAATGACCTTCTTAAACCAGCAGGAAACCATCTGCCATTACCAAACTTTTCATGCAGGTGTTCACGTGTTCCTTATTTTCTAAACTCTTTTCTCACTTCTTCAGGAGAGGGCGGAGTCTAAGGGCGTGGTTTACTCATGTGTGTACTGGAATGAGTCTGAGGGGGCGTGGTCTGAGGAGGGCTGTGAGAGGGCGTGGTCTAACAGCACTCATACAGTGTGTTATTGGTCTCATTTCAGCAGTTTCGCTGTGCTCATGGCTCTCTATCCTATCGAGGTACATGCAAAACTGAGATTTCACATTTTTCATTTGGATTTTAGATTAAATTAAATTAGATTATTTTCACTTCCTCTCCTCCAGGACGCATTTGAGTTGGTGTTGATCACGCGTGTGGGTTTAGTTCTGTCTCTGG
>NW_015506730.1:403855-404257 GCF_001515645.1 Sinocyclocheilus grahami
AGGATATAGTGACCTTCTTCAAGCTTCAATAAAATGATGCAAAAGCATCACAAAATGATCCCATGCAATTTGTGCCATATATACAAAGTGTTCAGAAGTAGTGGTTGGCCCATATATCACCAAGGGCCAAAAAAAAAAGTTTAAATGACTGGCATTAACTGATAAGTTTTTCTGGCTGATAAGTGCCAGAAGCAGCTTTTATATTGACAGCAAAACGACTTTTATATTAACAGCACTAAGAACAACAGTGTGTGCAGTTGCAAGTGTAATCTTGAATCCTTGATTTCAAACTATACTGTGCTATATATCCAGCTATATTCATATTTATGTCATATTCACAGTGTAAATTCACCTGGTCTTTATTTGGAAAAATATGATTCCAAGTGCACAAAAAAATTACTG
>NW_015506730.1:405888-406448 GCF_001515645.1 Sinocyclocheilus grahami
GGGTCGATCTCATCAAAAAGCCAACAACACGCGCTGATCTATCTGCGCCACTGGAGCTGATGTTTTTTGTTCTGAATTGTTATTTTGTTTTTTAGACTTGCATTTGCGTTTGTAATTTTGTTATTTTGTTTTCAGAATTGTGATTTGTTTTGCACTTCTCGGCCACCGTAGTAAAGTCTTACTTTTTAGATTACGCAGAAGGAAAACATTGTTTTATAACAGTGGCGGGCCGTTTATTTAACACCTAGGCCTTCAGTGGCGTCCTACATGAATTAATCCACCTCTTAATACCATCATAATGACGGAACGTCTATAGAAACCATAAATATTACACGTAAATGCAGTATAACAGGGCATTGCATCACAGACAGGTATCTCATGTAGCGAGAATAAATGCTATTACTAAAGCAAGAAACCCAATTAACACAATTCAACAAGTTGTTGCAGCTGCGCAACGCTCATCTATAACTGAAGCATTAACCTAATAAAATGACTCAAATATCATCCACCCGATGTTCTTACAGACATTTATTAACTCAAACGTATTTATACCTTACAGA
>NW_015506730.1:407802-410329 GCF_001515645.1 Sinocyclocheilus grahami
CCCTGGCAACACGATTGCTGAAATATGATTGGATAAAAGCTCTAAGAAAAACATACACCACTGGAAGCAGTGCAACCGAGAGAAAAGCTATGAAATGAAGAGGATAAACTATTGGAAATAATTTAATACACATTCATGGATGTGTATTAAATGACGGCCCACCGCTGTTTTATAATGATAAATGTTGTATTGTGTTGAGGGAGAGCATAGTTTGATTATGCCAATTAATGAATTCATTCTTTAGAAGCGAGGCCATAACCATGTCAAAACATCCTTATTTTTTAGCTCACGAGTATTTCTAACCTGTGTTTTTTCTCTCGTTTCTGCTTCCATTATACAGGAATGTAATGACTGTAACAACCAAAAGTGATATGTCTGTTTATGTTATATTGCATTACATTAGTAAAGATTACTTTTTATATGCAACTTTCTATATGCAAACTAAAATTAATTACTTCATTTTCATGAGGGAAAGGGGAATAAATGGGCATATACATTAATAATTGTCATGTTATTTATTACAATCTGGCTCAAAACTTTTTATTATTCTTAAATAATTTGAAGATTAATATTTATAAACGGTGTATTTGGTCTCTCTGTATAGCCTTAGCACGTTGATGAGGAAACAAGTGCAGAAAGTGCTGGAAAGTGGACATGTTGAGGAGCTGACACAAGCAGAGGGAACAAGTGGAAAAGAAATGGAGGCTTCTGGAAAGAGCAAAATAAACATCTCAGAACAGCATCTTAACAAAAGTAAACGAGATGGACAGACCCCTCAGAATGAGCTCCGAGGACATGAGACGACTTGAGTAATTAAGGGCAAAATGACCTTATGTTTAAATTAAACCCAATCTAATTTTTTTATCACACGTTTCAATCTCATAGTATCCGTGTGAAAGAACAAATCAGCTCGTTTAAGACTTGTCGGTTTATTATTCTGTGTTGTGCCTCCCCTTCAGGTCGGAGAGAGTATTGCGAGAATGTGAGCACATGAAGAGAAGAAACGACCACATAGTTTCGCAAAAATTTGTCCAATAACAGTCAGGTAAGTCGATCGGAATGAGCAGACGACTCAAAACTGGTTTCCATTATTCTGCATAACTTGATAACTCTTTGGATGCGTTATTGCACATCAGGAGTGGATCTTACAATAAATGATTGAAAATAAAAAGTTAAATTATATATTTCTATGGTAAAATTTTTGTACATTTTCTGAATCATTTAAAAATAGTTTGAACTTGACTGTAACTATAAGAACTTAGATTTCTTACACATTTGAGGGCCAATTGGTTAATGAACATGACGCAATGATGCAGATTTAAAGGGATACTCCACCCCAAAAGGAAAATTTTGTCATCAATCACTTACCCCCATGTCGTTCTAAAACCGTAAAAGCTTCGTTCATCTTCGAAACACAATTTAAGATATTTTGGATGAAAACCGGGAGGCTTGTGACTGTCCCATTGACTGCCAAGTAAATTACACTGTCGAGGTCCAGAAAAGTATGAAAAGCATCGTCAAAATAGTCCATCTGGCATCAGTGGTTCAACCGTAACATTATGAAGAGACGAGAATACTTTTTGTACACGAAGAAAACAAAAATAACGACTTTATTCAACAATTCGTCTCCTCTGTGTCTCTCCGCATCAATGTAGCGCCATTTTGGAGAATATGAGCTGAACGCAGGCAGCGTACGCTTTTCTGTGTCAGCCGTGACACAAGGATACGTTTTCTATGTGTATTTACGCTTTGATTTGAACGAAAGAGACGAATTGTTGAATAAAAGGCCATTGTAGATATTTAGAAAAAGTGTGGCCAATAGCCGATGACATATACATAACACAATTTAATATGAGAACATGTGTAATTTTTGCCAAATATTTACTCAAAGGTTGTTTAATAACGGTTCAAAAACAGTGTATAGTGTTGAATTATTGGATGTTTTGAGCTTGTATATATGCTAGTGCACACCTGAAAGTTGAGAAAAGCTCAAAATGGACTTTAAATATTTATGATATTTGAAATGTATCACATCATACCCTACTTGGGGACGTATGGTTGTCCATTCAGAAGCTCTATAGAATAAAAATGTTTTTCTGAATGGCGTTAATCACATTCAAACTAAATAATGTAATAATAAAACATGTATTTTAAAAATAGTTGCATGTATATGTATTAGGGCTGCCCTCGACTAAGGATTTTTCTGGTCGACTAGTAATCATTCATTTGAACTATTAGTCGACTAATTGCGTGTTTATTAAACCATTTAAATCATTAAAGTTGTTTAAATCTTCAGTTGATTTCATCTAAAGCCCGGGATACACTGCACGATTTTAGCAATCCTATAAGATCATTACTTTATCACACTGTGTGACATGGATCGTTTAAAGTCGGGTACGACAAGCATGTAGACTGTACGATGCTGACACCTATTGAATCGTAGACTGTGACGGCTGCGACACACGTTAGCGCAACGTCATCAGCTTGCGCTAGTGCTAAACAAATACCGGTACATCAAGATGGATCG
>NW_015506730.1:410396-410933 GCF_001515645.1 Sinocyclocheilus grahami
CTCATGGCTCGGGAAAAGAGGACAACTTGGGATGCCAGTTTTGCACAGGGAGCTTGGCAGCTGCAGTTCCTCTGCGATCTCCTTCCATGCTATGTCCTTTTTGGTGCGGTCATGATAGCAGCTAGAGGACACATCGTACAAACATGCCCTCTGCTGCCAGAACTCAACAAGAATGTGTTCTTTATGGGTATCCCAAATACCAGTATACCTTCTACTTTTTTTTGCCTCCATGGCATTGAAATTTTAGCGCCGCTGGTCGCGTGGACCAATACGTCATTTCATGTTGCAGTTTCATTGGCTGCTGAGTAGACGCAGGTCGTTGCAGCAAACACACTGTGTGTTGATCATGCTGAATTTTCGGACACTGTCAGAAAACTATCGTATGCTATCTTTGGTCGCAAGACCAGGAAAACGGCCGTCTTTGAACCTCTCTCACTGTACGACATAGGACCACCGATTAAGAGCCACGCTCACAGAAATCACCACGATTGTTTCACAATGGCAATCTTTCGTCTGGGACAGCCAAAAATCGTGCAG
>NW_015506731.1:0-1307 GCF_001515645.1 Sinocyclocheilus grahami
TGTTTTCTTAATTTGCTGGTGTTTTTTCAATTTGCATGTGTTTTCATAAGTTGCAGCGCGTTGAGCTCTCTCGGCCACCGTACCATTTACTGAAACTAAGCCGCAAGAACTGTTTGTTCTGAAGTTTCTAACGTCAAGTAGATATGAACACATGACAGCCACAATTACACATCAACAATGATAATTCAGTGTTCAGCTGATTGAGATTATTTAGATTTGTTTTTGAAAGAAGTTTCTTATGCTGCATTTATTGAGCATAAAAAGTTTGAGCTTAAAAAAACAGTAAAAACAATAATATTGTGAAGCAATAATACAATTTAAAACTGTGATACATTTTTGCAGGATTCTTTGATGAATACAAAGAACAGTATTTATTTAAGAACAATGTAAAAATCTTCACTTTTAAAAAATATTTACTGACCCCAAATTTTTGAATGATAGTGTATATATAGACACACACATCCGAATGTCAGTACACTCTTAAAAATAAAGGTTCTCCACGATGCCATAGAAGAACCTTTTTGTCTAAATGGTTCCATAAAGAACCTTTAATATCTGAAGAACCTTTCTGTTTCACAAAAGGTTCTTTGTGGCGAAAGAAGGTTCTTCAGATTACAAAAAGGTAAGAAAGAGATGGTTCTTTAAAGAACCTTTGACTGAATGGTTCTTTGTGGAACCAAAAATGGTTCTTCTATGGCATCGCTTGAAGAACCTTTTGAAGCACTTTTATTTTTAAGAGTGTATGTCTGTTAGTGGTTTCCGCAGGCTTCATTGTTACACAAATAAGTGTGACTGTGACTGTTTTAGGAATTTTAATTTGAATCATTCACTCAGCCGATTCATTCAAAAATTTTGATTTGTACATGAATGAAAGATGTATTTTTTTTGAGTCACTGAATCATTTACTTAACCAATTTGTTCAAAACACTGTATCATTCAAGAACTACTGTGAGTTTGTTTCTGTTGAAATGGTTCTCTGTGGTGTCTTTGGAATTATTATTGTTGGTGGAGCAACAACAGACAGAGTAACTGGCCATTTTATAAAAGATAAATGGAATAAATTATTAGTACAAATATTTATTATTTTATTGCTATATTAAATCATCATGGCAACAAATGGCCACTGCATGTAGGCTGCATCAATTCAAATGAGCTGAATTCAGCAAATCAGACTTTGATATTTCTGGCCAAGAATTGTTTTTGTTTTTTGTATTATACACTGCTTACATTTAGAAAAACAATTTCATTCTAATGGTCAGAGATAGAAGTAGAAAAAAAATTATAAGTGGGCCTCAAGGAAAAATAAA
>NW_015506731.1:2279-3309 GCF_001515645.1 Sinocyclocheilus grahami
CTATTTCAAATGAATGCTGTTCTTTTGAACTTTCTATTCATTAAAGAATCATGAAAAGTATCACAGTTTCCACAAAAGTATTAAGCACTTTTTTCAAACTCTTTTCAACATTGATAAAAAAGATCATCATAAGTTCCACATTAAAACAGGAAAATTTTAATTGTAATAATATTCCACAATACTGTTTTATTGTATTTTTTTAATCAAATAAATGCAGCCTTGGACAGCATAAGAGACTTCTTTAAAAAAATAAAATTATATATATATGTTATATATATAACATGTTACCGACCCCAAAATGTAACATGTTCGTGTTTCTGTTTCTTTCTGTTTTTGTTATTGTTATTAAACTTCCTGCACTTAGATCCACATCTCCGCCTGCCTTCCCTGACCCAGCACGTTACATTTGAATAGTCGTGCAAGCGCTTTAACAAAAATATAGTGTACATAGAATCCTTTTTGTTTTTCCTATATATAACAAAACCTTGCATAATTTTACTAAATTACAGCTTGTTTGAAGTGATGCACAGTAAAAATCTTCTCACAACTTCCATTTACCTTAATCTTCTTTTGCACAGCAAGTCTCTCTCTTTCTCACTCTCCCTTTTTTTCCACACTCTTCACTGACAAGGTTTCTTGGCAAACAACTAACTTATGACAAAGTGGCGGACAAAATGTGGTTGAATTAAAAAAAAATGTAATGGATAAAAATAATTTTCATGTTTTTTCAGAAATATTGAAATAGTTTATTTCACTCTTCATTTAGACTGTCATTCTTTTAAAGCTGCAGTAATATTTGCATGATTGAAGTCTGGAACAAATGTGAAAAAAAATGTATATAAAAGACATTTAGAAAATAAATGTTGAAGGCATGGTGACAGTATTAATGTGACATTCATATGACAAAAGGGAACACATTTATTAGTTTTAATAAAAATTATCTCCTGGGAGACCAAAGTTAAAGAAAAACCTGTATATGTAATGTCTGTGTGTGTGTGTACCTGTTTTTCTATTCTGGTGGGGACTTAAA